>NC_044510.1:8370316-8655316 GCF_902362185.1 Chanos chanos
CTCTCTGACAGGTGAGTCCGTCAGTGTGATCAAACACACCGATGCAGTCCCTGACCCCAGAGCTGTCAATCAGGACAAGAAGAACATGCTTTTCTCTGTGAGACTCCATCTCGTCATCCCACTCTATTCTACTCCATTTCTCTCGACTCTTTTTGTCCACCCCAACCTCCCTCATCCTGGCTTTTTTTCATCCGTCAATCGGCCCTGTTCACTTATTCTTCTCAATCGTCTCTGTACTTGCTCTTCAGGGCACCAACATTGCCGCGGGCAAAGCCATCGGCGTCGCCGTGGCTACGGGCGTCTCCACGGAGATCGGCAAGATCCGCGACCAGATGGCCGCCACCGAGCAGGAGAAGACGCCCCTGCAGCAGAAGCTGGACGAGTTTGGCGAGCAGCTGTCCAAGGTCATCTCCCTCATCTGCGTCGCCGTGTGGTTGATCAACATCGGCCACTTCAACGACCCCGTCCACGGAGGTTCCTGGATCCGCGGCGCCGTCTACTACTTCAAGATCGCCGTCGCCCTGGCTGTGGCCGCCATCCCCGAGGGTAAATCGGCAGATCCCAGATCAGTGGAAGGGCAGGGAATAAAAGGGTTTCCGCATTATCGTTGGTCTAGAATCAGTTATCCAAAGTCTGCTTTTCCTTGCTGGTGGTGTTAAGTTTGCCTTTGAAGCTGATTCCAGATCAGTGTTAGTTTCTCTGTTTTGTAGTTTTTATCCCTTCCATTATGAGCAAAAGTTTCAAACTGACTTGTAGTTAGGAGCACCATTTGCTTCTTTCCAAAAAACAATGAAAAAGCAGAAGTGTGAATAACACAGTGTGTGTGTGTGTGTGTGTGTGTGTGTGACCTCTCTCAGGTCTGCCTGCTGTGATCACCACTTGCCTGGCACTGGGAACCCGCCGTATGGCCAAGAAGAACGCAATCGTCCGTTCTCTGCCCTCTGTGGAGACATTGGGCTGCACCTCTGTCATCTGCTCTGACAAGACTGGTACCCTCACCACCAACCAGATGTGTGTGACCAAGGTGTGTGAGAGCCTGAGGCGTATTTGTGTGCACACACAGATACACAGACACACACACACACAAGCCTGTCCAAGAACTCATAAATATGTCCATTAACACACACGCGCACACAGACACACACACACACACACACGCTCACTTGCACACATACGCACGCGCGCACACACATCTGCACACACACACACACACACACCCCTTTCCAACAACTAATAAGTATGTCCATTATTCACACACACATACACACACACACACACACACACACACACAGACAGACAGACACACACACACACAGACAGACAGACACCTTTCCAACAACTAATAAGTATGTCCATTAACACCTAACACACACACAGTCACAGTCACTCAACAATCTCTTTTTCTCTTTATTTCTCTCTCTCTCTCTCTCTCTCTCTCTCTCTCTCTCTCGTGTGTTTAGATGTTCATCATTGATAAAGTGGAAGGTGACAGTGTGACCCTGGATCAGTTTGACATTTCCGGTTCCAAATACACCCCTGAGGGAGAAGTGTAGGTTCAGTCTTGGATACACACATGTTCACATACAGTCTTACACACACACGCACACACACCTACTGATACCACCCTCTCTCTCATCGTCCCACAGTACAAGAGGTGGAGCCCCTGTGAAGTGTGGCCAGTATGACGGTCTGGTTGAGTTGGCCACCATCTGTGCCCTGTGCAATGACTCCTCTCTGGACTACAATGAAGTGAGTGTACTCCTTTCTTTTTTTTCTCTCTTTCTCTTTTTCTTTTTTTTTTACTTGGTCCTTTTGCACCTTTCTCTTTCATTCTGGTTTTCTCTCTCTCATTCTGCAGTAATATCTGTCTATTCAAATACATTATTCCCTATCTAGTTTTATCACCTCCACCCTTCTTAACCCTCTCTACTTCCTCCCGGTCTTCTTACTCTGTCCATTCTCTATTCATCCCTGCTTTGTATAGTAATTTCTATTCTTTTCCTCTTTGATGGAGTGACTGACTGTCTCTCTCTTTCTCTCTCAGTCTAAGGGCATTTATGAGAAGGTGGGAGAGGCAACTGAGACTGCCTTGTCCTGTCTGGTTGAGAAGATGAACGTGTTCAACACTGAAGTTCGCGGCTTGTCCAAGGTGGAGAGGGCCAACGCCTGCTGCTCTGTAAGTCTTTTTATGTTTTTGTTTTGTTTTTCCTGATGTCGTTTATTTCATAGCATTTCTCTGGATATGCAATATGATGTTCTAGAGCTCCACAGGAAGGAGACAGAAATCCCAAAATTCCAAGATGTCTTTTCTGGATATTCCACAATCTAGAGCAGTTTGTCAAAATGCCTGATAACTTTTCATAGTGTTGGTTACGTTTTTGACTGGCTGGAGCCTGACGCCTTGCCTCGTTTTCCAGGTGATCAAACAGCTGATGAAGAAAGAATTCACTCTGGAGTTCTCCCGCGACAGGAAGTCAATGTCCGTCTACTGCTCTCCCGCCAAGGCTTCCAAGGCCCCCGTTGGTAACAAGATGTTCGTCAAGGTGATTTGCTAACGAGCATCTCCAGAGTACAGCCTCAACAAAAAAAAAAAAAACCCGCAAAAGACTGAAAAATAGAGACGACACATCACAACGTGTTAAAAACACAAAACACGCCCAAACGCAAAAACATAAACCTAGCACGATGGGGTCGATTTAGTAAAAAAAACAAAAAAACAAAATTCTCTCCGTGCCTTGCTTTGGACGACCCATCACTCTCGTCTCTCTCTGCAGGGCGCCCCTGAGGGTGTGATCGACAGATGCGCGTATGTGCGTGTGGGCACCACCCGTGTGCCCCTGACCGGCCCCGTTAAGGAGAAGATCATGGCTGTCATCAAGGAGTGGGGAACTGGCCGTGACACCCTCCGCTGTCTGGCCCTGGCCACCAGAGACGTCCCCCTGAAGCAGGAGGAGATGAACCTCGAGGACTCTACCAAATTTGCCGACTACGAGGTGAGAGAGAGAGAGAGAGAGACAAAGACCTGTTAACATCAATGTACATTTTCTATTTAGACCACATCACACAGGAACACCGAAGAGACATTAAGCTGTTAACTGTAGAGTCTGGTGGGGCCTCTTGGAGGTTCTAAGCTCTGATTCCAAGCACCACTAACCCAGCTCTCTTTCCTAGACTGACCTGACCTTTGTGGGCTGCGTGGGCATGCTGGATCCCCCCCGCAAAGAGGTCATGGGCTCCATCGCACTGTGTAAGGCTGCTGGCATTCGTGTCATCATGATCACCGGTGAGTTTTGCTTTTTGTAGAATCTTTTTGGTTTTGCTCTTTCTTCCACTTTTTCTTACATTCCACCACTCTGCTATTACCTCTCTTACCTTGCTTTCAGTTGCTCTCAACCGTTACTCTAGCGCCGTAAGGCTTCCGTGAACTTTAGAATCTTCTTCCGTCTCTTTTTCCTCTCTCCTTTCAACCACTACGCCCTATCTGCAAAGTTCTTCCCCTATTAACCTCTCTGCTCTTCCTCAAAGGCGACAACAAGGGTACAGCTGTGGCTATCTGCCGCCGCATTGGCATCTTCAGTGAGGATGAGGATGTGACCGGCCGTGCTTACACCGGCCGTGAGTTTGACGACCTGCCATTGACCGAGCAGAGGGAGGCGGTCCGTAGGGCCTGCTGCTACGCCCGTGTGGAGCCTTCACACAAGAGCAAGATCGTAGAGTTCCTGCAGGGCTTTGACGAGATCACTGCCATGGTGAGAAGTCCAAACACAGACACCAGAAGAGTTCTAATGTGAAACACACAAAAAACATATATATCTTCATATATGCTCTAGTTGCTACAATAGGGTGACTTACTAACATTCCAGATCTAACAGTAGTTGCCCTTGAGCAGACCTGACAATTGAAAATTTTATTTTTGGAGTTCTTTTGAGGTTTCGTTTTCTTTTGAGGTTAATTTCCTGAAGTGACAAGGTTTGCAAATTTCATGACCACTTGACTTTTACGTTTCTGAGTTGATATTAAGGCTTTAACATTTGCATAGGCTATAACATAACTCAGATCTTCACCCAAACAGGAGAGTAGTATTGCCACATAATGGAGTCCTAACTTTGCCTTTTTTTAATCTCCCTCTCCTATTCTTCCTCCTCCTTCTGGTCTCCCTCCTCAGACTGGTGATGGTGTGAACGACGCTCCTGCCCTGAAGAAGGCCGAGATTGGCATCGCCATGGGCTCTGGCACTGCTGTTGCCAAGTCAGCCTCTGAGATGGTCCTGGCCGACGACAACTTCTCCTCCATTGTGGCCGCCGTTGAGGAAGGCAGAGCCATCTACAATAACATGAAACAGTTCATCCGCTACCTCATCTCCTCCAACGTCGGAGAGGTCGTGTGGTGAGTACCGTGACCTGAACTGCGGTCGCAGCGCTTTGGGTTTTCCCCAGTCTCTTTATTGGCCTCCTTCCCTCTTTCTGTCTGCTTCCCTGAATATGATTCTATTTCTTTTTCCCCTGGTTCAGTGCAACTTCTGACTCTTGTCTCTGTTCCTTCTTCCTTCCCCCCCCCCCCTCTTCACCTTCACTGACAGTATCTTCCTGACTGCTGCTCTTGGCCTGCCTGAGGCTCTGATCCCGGTCCAGTTGCTGTGGGTGAACCTGGTGACTGACGGTCTCCCTGCCACTGCTTTGGGCTTCAACCCTCCTGACCTGGACATCATGGGCAAGGCTCCTCGCTCCCCCAAAGAACCCCTCATCTCCGGATGGCTCTTCTTCAGATACCTGGCCATTGGCGGTATGCTGAACCATCAAACATGTTGTTATCTCGTAGACCACCTCACACTGGGATGAATCCTGACCTCCTTACGCAGAGTTTGGAGAGTCTCCCAGCTCGTTCCCCTTTTTTCTTCTCAAAATATCCTTTCTTTGAATATCTTTCTTTTATTTTATTTTTTTCCTCTGAACCTGGATGCCCTTTTAACCAGTCTCTTCATTTCTCTCTTTCTCATTCCTCCAGGTTATGTTGGTGCCGCCACTGTTGCTGCTGCAGCTTGGTGGTTCCTGTACTCTGATGACGGTCCCCAGGTGTCCTACTACCAGTTGGTGAGAATCCTGAACTTACACAGAATCTCTCCATCCAAATACTCCAACGGACTCAAACTGAAACTACACCCATAGGCTCCAGTCTCGTGTAATACATTACCTGGGAAAGCCTAGGAACTCTAAATGAAAAAGTATCTTTAAAATTGTACGGTTTGGACCCAGTGCTGCGGAGAGTTCCTTCAGAATGTTTTGACACTGTCTTAGATGTTGCAGATCTCACAACATCCTCCAACATTAACCAATAGAGAGATTCCAAGTTCTAAGCCAGTGTGATGAGTACAGCCTCAATGTGTCCAACTGAGTAATTAGTAGATGCTGCAAATACATCAATTTCTGTCCGTATCATTTGTGACTGGCTTGCTGAGTTTGCTGGGATCCCTTTGATTGGCTGGTTCACCTGCATTTGAAGCTTATTGGTTGATTCTGTGTCCCTCAGTCCCACTTCATGCAGTGCCATGCTGAAAACGAGGAGTTTGCTGGTATCGAATGCGAAGTGTTTGAGGCTGCTCCTCCCATGACCATGGCCTTGTCCGTGCTGGTCACCATTGAGATGTGCAACGCCCTTAACAGGTCAGACTGAAACAACAGCCCCCTGTCACTTCAGTTCCCATTCAGTCCATGAGAGCAGCAGTAATAAATGTGTTAAGTTAGATCATTTAATTGGGTGTATCCTTAATTGGGTGTATCTTCAAATGGAAAAATTATTTTATGGATGTTTGAGAGGGTAATATAGTACAACAACTGAAATAAAAGAAACCACTGGCTACTCAAAACGAGTAAGTTTGGGACTTTAATGGGAAAACTGAAAACAATCTGATTGGTGTCCAGGACACAGATGAAGTCTAGTTGTGGAAGTTGTTGTAAGTAGTTGTGCATTTTCAATATAAACTTCTCGTTAAGAAAGTAATTTGATCCAGGAATAGTCCACTGCGGATTTCAAATAGCAATAATTACAACTCCATGAGACAGGAAAATAATGTCAGACATTTTTGTAGTGCAGTGATGATTATCCAGAATAAACATGCTTTGTGTGTGTGTGTGTGTGTGTGTGTGTGTGTGTGTGTGTGTGTGCGCGCGCGCGTAGCTTGTCTGAGAACCAGTCTCTCCTGCGTATGCCTCCCTGGAGTAACGGCTGGTTGGTTGGAGCCATGACTCTCTCCATGTCTCTCCACTTCATGATCATTTACGTCGACCCCCTGCCCGTGAGTTCATCTTTCAAAACCATCTTCATTTGCCTCCACCCCTTCCACCCCCACCCCCACCCCCAATCTCTCTCTTCTCCCCGTCTCTTCTTATCAGTTAACACTCACTCATTGGCTCCATTTTGCACAGATGATCTTTAAGCTGACCCATCTGACCTTGGATCAGTGGGTTGTGGTGATGAAGCTCTCCCTCCCAGTCATTCTCATCGACGAGCTGCTGAAGTTCGTTGCCCGCAACTACCTGGAACGTAAGAGACTTCCATAGGCACACGCTCTCACACAGACACACATGGATTTCTGTCCTCAAACAGACCTCTTTTGGATTTCACTCCACATGTATAAACCCTTCTTAACAAAATTAAAATTAATACCCTGCCTATGCTGTGTGATAATCAGTTATAACCTGATTTACTGATAAAACAGACTTCATCTTTCTTCTATTATTTACAATGAGTTGTTTTTCCCCCCACCACTAGCCCTATACAACTTATTCTCCTCTAGCTAACTAATTTGACCCTGAACTTAGTCTAATATTTTTAATGATAAAAAAATGTCTCCCAGTTGATTAATGACGATGATTAATATTTAATAACTGCTCCTCAATTTATTCTCCTTTTTCTAAACCTTGTTCTCCTCTGTTCATCCCTTTTTCCTCCCTTTCCTTCATATTTATTCTACACGTGCCTTTCCCCTCTTCTCCTCACTCCTTCTTCCATCCCTCCTTCCTTCACTCACTCCTTTTTTATTCCATTCCAGCCTAATCCTGTTCCCCCCTCAGTTTTTCCCGTAACACAAAAGCCAGGTATCCCACAGTCCTCTCTGTTCGCGGTTGTCTGCATTCTCTGTCTCCCTGTCTGCACTGTGTATCTGTTTATATATGTGGCTGTTGTTTGTCTCATTCTCCATTTGTTTGGCTGTCGCTCTCTTTCACTGATACACAATGTTATCAGTCTGTGGAGCCCCTCGTCCAATAGTGCAGTTTTGTGAATAGGTGTAGCTGAAATGTGCTGAATGTATTATAATTACAGCTAGCAGTGTTGTAAGTGTGAGTTGTGAGTGTGCAATATGGTTATATCTTTGGTCACGTATGGATGGTACAAATGCTGAATTCACTGCTGAATTCATGAGACTGCATCAATGTTTGTTTGATATGATTTTTCTATCAAGTTCTCTTTAGAGTCTATGTCATTATTTAGATTATATTTTGTTTTGGGTTAATAATCTATTTATACTTAATCCACTAACTGCATTTGTTTTGAAAATGAATAGCAATATTCATTCTATTTGTTGTTTGAGAAAAACGATAGTAATGTCTGTTTTGTTTGTTGTTTGAAACCAAATAACGTCCATCCACTAACACACTGAACTTACACTTAACTCTGGATGAAGATTAACATTCGTCCTCCCCTAAAACTTCTCTCCTCCTGTCTGACTGACTGGTTTTTTTTCCCATCAACACAGATAAAGAGGAGAATCTTGTGGCCAAGAAATGGGACTGAGAGGAGGAGGAGGATGAAGTAGTTGAGGAGAAGGAGGAGAGATGAGGAGTGGAGGAGCACTCCAGTGAATGAGAGCCTGTTTTTCATGGGAGGAGGAAACAAACAACAACAACGTGACCATGGAAAGACAAAAACAAACACCTCACTTAAAAACTTGCTGAATGACAAAAATGTTTAAAAAAAAAAAAAAAAAAAGAGAGAACTAAAAAAATGGCTCTGTATATGTATTGTGTTCTAAATTAATAACTTAATATATAGGAAACTATATAATATATATAAAATGATCCTGTTTTTTTCTGTTCTTAAAAAATAAACATGTGTATTTAAAACACAGTGCTTTGGTTAATCACTAATCTAAACATACGCACCTTTCCAACCACCTAGCCCCCTTTCTCTACCCATTCACACATAAAAAAAAGAATGATTGAGAATGTTGGAAGGACTCTGGAAATCTGCTTCCATGACAACAGTTACTATGGTAAAGTGATGTCATAGTTGGCTACTGAAATTCTATAATAACAGTGCTTCAAGCATCGTTTCAAAAGTAGAGTAAGAGCATTTTTTTATAAACGAGTGTCTTGGCACACGCTTATAAAAAAAATGCTCCACACATTTCTGGCTCCTCTGAAATAAGGTCAGTTAGGCAGGTGCTTTTGAGAGGCCCATGTGTTGATTTATTTGTGATAAAGTAGCCATCAATCCTCACCGAGGTTCATACGGCAATGAGAACACATACAGAGCACGAATATGAAACCCTCCAGAATGTGAAATGTTTGGTGTCGAGGGAGTTTATTAAAAATACGACAAGTTTAGCCACAAAGAGAGGAAATTGGAGGTGTCTGGAGGTGTACAATTGGTTTTCTTAACAAGATTTGAGACTGGTCCTAGACTACATTACCACTTCGAATATGAAACTCCGCATATTGTTACGTCACCCTTTTGTCTCCAGATATATTTTTCAGAATACATACCAACTGGACTGGCTCAGACCATTATGACGTCACAATGAAATCATGATTCGAGTAAGTTCTTTTTCCATATTAGGCTATGACAGTTGCCATGGAGATAATTAAAGGTTTACAACACCGTCAGGCCGCTACTGTGCATCTCACAGTGAATGACACCGACATGAATACACTCAATGAATAACGTGTGTGAATGGTTTTGAATATTTTACAAACAAAGTAAGACAGGGTCATTAATCAGACTGGCCTTAAGGGCGATCCGTGCAAAACAGGTATTACAGTAACAACAACACTGGGACGTTTTCAAGACGCGAGTGGAATATTTCTGGAACTTTAAAGCAGCGTTTTTTTACAGTTTGACCCCTTTCTTGAGAACGTCCAGTGTGTTGGGTTTAAAGTTCAAGTAAAAACCATTAGCTATGCTTAGAAAAGTATCAGGTTTGGTCACATAGTTGTTATTAAAAATGCTCCTGGTTGGTTTGAGACATTAGTTCACTACACTTATTTGTGATCTGTTAAAATAGTCACTGCATTTCTTCATTTTTTTTTCCCCATTAGTCTGAGAGGACTGAAATTCCTCAGCTTAGTCTTGATCAGTTACTTTTTTTTTTTTGTCTCCCCAAAGGAATGGCAAGCACAGTGTCTTTACTTTGGTCCATACTGAACACTACTCTCCTTCCATTGGCTCACGTTGCATCAGGGGGAGGGTCTTTACTTAGCCCCTCCCCCAAAATCTCCCTGACTTGATCCAGAGTCTCAGCTTGTCGAATCTGCTCCAGTTTCACCTTTTAAGGAAAGAACAAACATGCAGATTTAAAAAAAAAAAAGGGGGGGGGGGGTTTAGCACAGAGGAAAAGCCAGCAGGCAGAATGAAGGAAAGCAGAGGACTTTTCAAAGCCAAATTCAATGCTGATCCTGGATCAGGAGCACTACGTACCTGCAGAGACTGCGACAGCTGCACAAAGTCCTTCTGAACAGCCTGGCTGGTGTCCAGCTGACTGCGCAGACTGATAATCTGACTGCGCAGCTCCAGACACTGCTGCTGCAATGCAGCCTGAGAGAGAGTAAAAGAGTGAGAGTGAGAGAGAGAGAGAGAGAAACAGACAGACAGACAGACAAAGAAAGAGAGAACAAGTGAGCAAACGGAGGGTTAACTGAGACACACACACACACAAGGCAATTACAGGCATTCACTGCTGAATTGTGTGTTAACTAAATACACACATTACCTTGTCATTGTTCAGAGATTTGTTGTCTCCCTGTAGGTGAGACAGCGCCATCCGCAGGCCCTGGAGTTCAATGCGACATTCTTGCAGCTCAGTCTCCAACTAAACACACAAATATACACACATACTCAGATTTAAAAATACTGATCCTTTAGATGCAGTGGAACTTTCCAGAAGTAACATGCTTGAAGTATATGATTAAATGGATTTAATATAAGAGGTTTAAAAACACACACACACACACACACACACACACACATATACACAAACACGCAAGCGCACACACACACACACACCTTATCCTTCTGGCTTTGTATGCGGTCCGTCTCTGTTTTCAGGCTTGACAGTTGAACTGAGGGAGGAAAAAATAATAATTCAACAATAACAATAATTCAAACCTGACAGACATAAAGAGCCACGGTGACATGTATTACCATGCCAACGTGTTGACCAAAAGCTTGCGAATAACAATAATGGACATAATATGCCATAGTTTAACATGTCAGCACCAGAAAAGCTAATCAAAACATTTGCTAGTAACTGATGCATAGCGTAGCTTGTGGCTGTTATCAAACCCACTGATAAACAACTCACCTTCTAAGACTTCTGAAAGGGCAGATGCAGACAAAGAGAAAAAGAGAGAGAGAGAGAGAGAGAGAGAGAGAGAGAAAGGGAGGGAGGAGGGGAGGGGAGGGCAAACGGAAAGAGAACAATAGTTATTATGGGTTTAAACAAACATGAAGAAAAAAGACCAGGCACCAAAATATGTGAGAGAAAGAAAAATACAGGGATGGAATGAGAAAGAGAAGAGAGAGAGCCAGAGCCAGAGCGAGAGAGAGAGAGAGAGAGAGAGAGAGAGAGAGAGGAAGATGTAAAGCTAATTAAAGGAAACAAAAGACATAGAAAAGAAAGGGAATGAACTGACCGCTTTCCTCTGTGCGAGTTTCTAGCTGCTCCTTCAGGTTGACTATTTCAATACGCAGTCTCTCCTCACAGTGTGGCAGTGCGCCCTAGACAAAAGAGACACAAGATTACTTCTCTATGCAAACACAATCAAACATACATACAAACAAACAAACAAACATATAAACACACACTCTCTTACCTGTAGAGTTGGTGTGTGTGGGTCTCCTGTCCCCTCGTCCTCTTGGTCGTCTCCACCTTTGAGTCTGCTGAGCTCACTACACACTCTCTTCTGAGACAGAGAGAGTTCCGCCTGACAGACACACACACACACACACAATCACAAAATTAATAAGTATGTATATATGAAGGTACAGGTGCTCTCTAAATGGACCTTCCACTTGCCACTCACCAGTCTGCTCTGCACGGCATTCTGTGATTGGCTAAAAGATTTCTGCAACTCCTGGAGAAGGGTCTCAGAGGTCTGGACCTGAGACTGGAGCACTGTCACCTAACGTACGCACAGAGAGAGAGAGAGAGAGAGAGAGAGAGAGAGAGAGACGCAGAGACACGTAAACATTATGCACAAGCATACAGACAGATATGTCAAGCATATGTCATGTCTGTTAAGGTTTGTAAGGACTGCGTAGTGCATGTATGAAGTTTCCTCCTACAGTCGGCTGTGAGTTTACCTCCTATCATTAAGCATCTTGAATAGGAAATATATCTTTTTTCTCTTAAACAGAGCCAAGTCTTTTTCAGGATTTCATACCTACTGGCTCTAAATTAAGGTCAGAAGTTA
Source organism: Chanos chanos (assembly GCF_902362185.1). Lineage (NCBI taxonomy): Eukaryota > Metazoa > Chordata > Actinopteri > Gonorynchiformes > Chanidae > Chanos > Chanos chanos. The sequence continues at coordinate 8,382,004 of NC_044510.1, forward strand.
AAGGTCGAACGTCATCTAGACCTTGTCTTAATATCTATAGTTTGTGTTTCGGTTGAGGTTGTGAGTTGCTAGAGGTGGGTTACAGACAGAGAAGTGGGGGGCTGTTTCTGAGTGGGGTTTTTTTGTTTGTTTGTTTGTTTTGAGAGAGTACCTGTTTCTGGGTCTCAGTAGTTTGAATGTCTAGCTCTTTCTCCAGCTCCGCCCTCTGCTCCCGCAGCTGAGTCACCTCCCCTTGCAACTCAGAAATCTGGAAACCAGACCACATCAGACCAGATTAGACCTCATCAACCCCTAATTAGACCAAATCAGTCCACGCAAGACCAAATCAGACCATATTAGACTTCACCAGATCTCATTAGACCAAATGAGTCCACAAAAGACCAAATCAGACCATATTAGACTTCACCAGATCTCATTAGACCAAATGAGCCTACACAAGACCACATCAGATCAATGAGTCTAAACAAGACCACATCACATTATGTCAGATCTACAGAGTCTACAGAAGATTGCATCGCATCTCAATCTACTACAGAACTCAACTAAAAACCATATTAAACAGCACCAAACATAAGGGCTCTGAAAATCTCAGTGAAACCACATCGCAACAAGTCTTCAGCAGAACACACTCAGGTCGCTCCCTTTTCTAGCGAGCACAAAAACGTCAGACCAAACGGCTGGGTGTTAAACAAACAAACAAGCCACCGAAAAACGTCAGGCCACGTGCGTAAACATAACGGTGTCTTAACCTGTGTTTGTAGTGCATCCCAGTCGGTGTAAGACACAAGGCGGTGCCCCGGTGGAGGCAGGTAAATCGCCTCTGGCACTAGAGTTCCCGTGGAAAGCAGAGAGGCGGTGTCATCCTGAGGGGGCGGGCGCCTGGGTAAGGAGGGAGTGTCCATTGAAAAAGAGGCGAGGGAGGCGGAGTCACACTGCTGAATGGCATAGCCTTCCATAAGGAGTCCAGCCCCCTCCACCTCTGGTCCCTCTGCCATCAGCTCTCTGGGGTCGGAGCTGTCAGGGTCAGGACTGTGAGAGGGAGAGGAATCTGTAGGAGAAGACTCACCCTCCATCCTGCCCTTCTTTATACTGGCCTGGAGAGAGAGAGAGAGAGAGAGAGAGGGAGAGGGAGAGAGAGAGAGAGAGAGAGAGAGAGAGAGAGAGATTAGAGAAAAGAAGAGCAATATAGAGAGGACACATGAAAGTGAGTAGGGAGAATGACAGGTGTCTTGGGGAGAGTTATGAAAAGGTACACACACACACACACACACACCAACCTTATTGTCTGGCGATGCTCCAGTTCTCCTCCACTGAGCACGCTCAGACTGTAGTGCTGATATTCTGGCTTCATATTGAGCTGTAGTCTCTGAGAGATCCAATCACAGATAGAGAACAGAGAAGGAGAACGGAAAAGAAGAAGAAAATGAAACAAAAATGATTCGAGTAAAAACGTGCCTCACAGTTCTCACTCTCTTGCACCGTCAGTCTCCTCTGCCACTGCCTGTCTGTTTCTATCAGCTATGTTCCCTTGTTATGCTAGAAATGTAATTTCTTGGCTGTGTTTTTCTGTTATACAGGGAATACACTCTCTCTCAACATGTGGTGTGAGGTGTATCACACTCTTTGTTCTGCTTTCGGCTGGGGCAATACAACACAAGCTCACCATCACTTTCTCATCTTTAGCATGTTTTGCTCTTCTAAAACTAAAACTATCTACTAAACAATCAAGTCTCATCACTGAACACAAACACACCCCTAAGAGCCTCCTGTAGTGACTGGATCTCCTGATCACACTGTGTCTGAAGCTCCTGTAACTCCTCCCGTTTGCTGAGCTCACAGATAGTCGCCACTCCTTGCCAGTGCTCCAATTGGGCTCGACAATCGGCTAGTTGCACTTCTAGGTTCACTTCCAGTTCTGATGAGAAAGAGAAAGTAACTTTTTAAGCAATAATTTAGCCAAATTCCGTGATCCAGCCATAGAGGCCTCCTGAACAGAGACAATTCTGAACACGTTATCTACATATCTGTTTAAATTCCTTGCCAAGGCTTCTGGGAATGAAGGCCTTTAAGACAAAGTAAAACAAAACAATCCCGTTCAATCCGTTACTGCAAAACAGTCACCTCTTCAAGGAAACAAAGTAACTGACATGCTTAAGTCTCAGGAACAATTATCGACTCTAGAAACTCTCATTCTAAAGGCGATCCCACGCTAAATATGAGAGGTGATGCGAGGCCGACGGTTTAAAACAGCAAAAGAGATTTAGATAACAAAAAGTTTCTTTAAAAACGAAAGATCCCTTAGGTGGGACATTGACGCTCTGTTGCCACTTGTTGACTGCCAAAACGCCTCCTGTTACGCAGGCTTTGGAGGTTTCTTGTCCTTTAAAATGACAGTACTATAACAAATGCGGTAACACAGTGGTTATCGACAAATTATTCCACACATCGATGATAAAATGAGCTAGATAGCAAACAGCTGTCAAAGTGTCGTCCCATTGCGACACTTGTGCTTGACAACGCTGAGCTAGTTAGCAAGCTAATGCTGCTTGTCGCATCGAGCCTACTTAAGAAAACGAATGTTGACGTGTCAACGTACAGATTTCATCGGTTTCAGACTGCAAAAATGTGTCACAATGAAACGATTAATCAGCTCTACTTCAACGACAGAACTAGAGTTATTAGTGTGTTTCGTTTCCATACCAGCATTTTCTTCATTTTGAGGTGGTGGTTTGTCCGATTCTTCCATTTCAAAAATTCATTCGCTCTGCAACACCAGTTGCAGCCAAACCGAAGATCCTTCGCTAGACATTCATCGGTTTTTCTGTCCAAGCAACGTTACGTTAAACTGGTGGCGAGCAGAGGGACGTGGGAATACACAGAATTGCTGAACAGGCGCTCAACTTCAGGAAACAACTTTCCCCGGTTTAACCCTGCGGATATTACGCAATCATCCTTCGGAAACTCGTAGGGAAATTAAGCTTTTTGACTTCTGAAGATGTTTAGTGAAAATATAGTTGCTATGAACAAGTAGGCGACGGTCCAGTGTAATTTTTTTGTGAACTTGCATTTTTCTGATTTGCAATAAATCTAGGCGATCCGTGAGAGAGTATGAGATTTGAAGTTTCTTAAAGTAGAAGGCTGGGTGATAAAACCGCAAAGGAAGGGCTGTTTTCTACGATTGTGATTGGTCTACATGCTGAGTTTGTGGTTGATCGATACATTTACTAATTGGCTCGGACGCTGCCGTCTTTGAAGTGGGTTTGCGGCTTTGTGCATCATGGGGTGACTTGTCCAAGTACGAGGAGATCTTGTAGATATCTGCCTTTGATGTCTTGTGCATTTTATGTACGAGGGAAAATGTTTATTACCCGTAGCTGTCATTTGCAGATATATACCACAAAGTTCTTTTTGAATGTTTGAAAATGAAAGACAGTTGTAACATAGATTGTAAAATTGTTTTAATGTCAAAAATTAAAAAAAAAAAACCCGCCTACACATGCTAAAATGGAGTGCTTAATGGAAGCGCAACTGTCAAGGACAAACTCGCAACATCTGGTTTCAAGTCAGCTGATGCCATTCAGTTCTGCCTTTTCCAGCACTGACCCTGGAACAGTGGTTTGAAGCATAAAAACTAGCATCTGGGAGACCAAAGACAGGAAGCGACACTGTGTCCGACGAGCATTCTCAGGAAAGACAGTTTTGTCACACTTTTGCAACTAAAAAAATTAAAGTTAAAGTTATTTAAAAAAGGCCTTTTTTATTGAAAAATAGGGACATAAATTGTGTTTTCATAATATGTGCATTTATTATCATAATTCACTTTTATTACCACAGTAAAGATTTTGCTGTAAAAAAAATGTAGGAGAACAGAGGTAAACAGGTGACCCACTCATGCTCAGTAACATAACATCATGATTTGCTGATGGTGTAAGCACCAGGAGGCATTGTAAAAATCTCCATTATTGAATTTAGCTATTGATACCCAATTTCAAACACTGTAATACACCGTACTCTGAATCATGAAATTACTGCTTACAACAATAGGACAACTAGGGTCCACTCAAACATTTGCTGGTTCCAAGAGCTTTTGGTTTGAGTTTGGTCCAAAATCATAATGTGGTCCAACTGTTCATTTTTTTCTTACAGTTTTTACAACAATACATTTTACAGAGTGAGTACTATGTAAAATCTTTAGATATCATTAGCAGTTCACAACATCACACTAAAGGAGTCTAACAGTAAGTTCCAACATCTAGGACAAGTTTACAGTGTCAGTAACCTGAGGACAGTGAAACAGAAGCTTCTGGAAGTAAAAACTACATTTCCCATGTCACCCTGGGAGAGGGTTCCACAGTGAAGATAAGGCATGGTTTGGAAGGTGAACCTGAAGAGCTTGTGCATTACATAAGTGCTGGTCTGCAGTGTGGGAATGTTAAATTGTGCTTTAGTGGTTCTCTGCTGTCTGTCCTTCATCAGTTCATTTACTTCTTTGACCTTTCTGCCTTTTCTTTCTCCTCATCTCAGTCCATGTCATGTTCTCCAACACTCTGACGCAGGTACTCTTCATAAAGTTTTTTCTGCAAAGCACACACAGACAGAGCCATTATTAAGTTGAATACACAAAAACATGACTGCATGATGCTCAATAACAAAAGAGACACACACACACACACACACACCTTTTTGGTCTTGACCACTTCCTGAACGTACTCCAGTTTCTCCTGCAGATGTCTCTTTTGCCTTCCAGAGAGAGTTGGGTTAGTCCTACATGGAGGTGGAGAGAGAGAGAGAGAGAGAGAGAGAGAGAGTGAGAGGTCGTCAGTTCGGGGGAGGAGGGGGGTGGACAACTGAGCACTGGTTATACTGACACAGGTCAAACACAGGCGGTGAGGCAGGTTACTTACCTGAAGCAAAAGCGAGCCAGGATGAGGAGGATGAAGGAGAGAAGGACAAGAGCCCCACAGCCGTAGAGCTGCACATCCACTGACAGAGAGTTAATCATCTTCTCCACAGGACTCTGCATGGAGTTGGGAGGAGAAAAAAAAAAAGTTTTACACAAAAACAAAAAACACACATTTTTACCTCCCTCGCCACCACCAAAAAAACAAACAAACAAACAAACACTCACCAGATAGAGTGACAGGGTTTCCGTGCCATTTTTCCCCAGTGCTAGTTCCAACATCTCTCTGGAGAGACTGCCCAAAACCAGTAAAGCCAAGAGCAACAGGGGCACAGTGAAACCCAGCATACCCATGACACAGCCTTTACAGCGGGCACGGCGGTTAGCCACGGTGCACTGCCTACGAGAGAGAGAGAGAGAGAGAGAGAGAGGGAGGGAGAGAGAGAGAGAGAGGGAGGGGGAGGGGGAGAGAGAGAGAGAGAGAGAGAGAGAGAGAGAGAGGGGGAGAGAGAGAGAGAGAGAGAGAGAGAGAGAGAGAGAGAGAGAGAGGGAGAGGGAGAGGGAGAGAGGAAGTGTGTTTGTGTCATCTACTGCAGTGGAGAATTTTAAGCCTGCAAACGTTTCTTAATCCCATATGTGGTAACTGCAGTAGCTCTGAGTCTGTGGGGTAGTGTCCTAATGTGTCAAGCACAGGCAAATATTTGGAGTTGCATGTGTGCGTTTGGTTTTTCAAAAAGTTTAAAGACAATGACAAAAGAGTGAACCTGGGTTTACGAGGAAGTGCACTGATGTGACCGGTTAAGTGAGAAACTCTGTGTGTGTGTGTGTGTGTGTGTGTGTGTGAGTCTTGTACCTGTCGTTGCTGAGCTTGTCTGTGATGGCCTCTGAGATCAGCTCACAGTCTTTCTCCAGCGCGTTGAGTGTGTTCTGTACCGTCTGATTGATTGTTTTCTCAACGGTACGACAAACCTCGTCAATCTGATTGACACAGCGACTGGGCTGTGGACACACACAGACAGAGTGTTTTACACACACACACACACACAATACAGCCACTACACAGATAAAATATGACCTGTAACTCCACACTAAAACATAGTTATGGTTCATAATATAATGTCTTTTCTTGATATTTAATCACTAAAACAGCATCTAGTGACCTTCTTGGAAAATGTGCATAATGATACATAATCGTACTGATGCCTAGTGGATTGCTGGTAAGTGCATGTTATTTCGGTATGCATCATATTTAGGTTTGTGCGTGTGTGTGTGTGTTTGTGTTGGGTACCTTATTGGGATTTGGGATGTATATGGTTGGCATGTCAAAGCCGCACTTGTTGAGCCCGGGACGCTTACACAACTCCTGCACAATCTGCATCATCACCCTCTGAAACATCCAATCACAGTGGAGTCAGAAATGGCATTTAGCCAATCATATTCAAGACAGTACCTCAGAGTCAAATCAGCACTGTTGTCCAATGTAAGGCCAAGAGGAAGAAAATGTTGTTGAACCACTTGAGTTAGAAAAGTATAAAATCCACTTTTCCTAGCATGTTGTTAAAACTTTGCAAAATAGATCAGAACAATATAATTTCAAGCAAATATGACCAAGGCAGTGTGGAGAACTGTCTTAATCAGCACTTATTCTTCAATATTTTTCTTTTTTTGTTATTTGTCTCCAATTTGCTTTTGTTTCTCTCTCTTAGTACAAACACTGAAGAAAACAAAATCCATTGAAAAGCTATTATAAAAACACAAAATCCAAATAAAATTAATCTCGCAAAACCAATCAAGGTTGGGCAGAAATGTCAACCATTTAAGCCACACTGCTATACCTTACTCTGTGTGTGTGTGTGAGAGATGTAGTGACAGTGTGTGTGTGTGTGTGTGTGTGTGTGAGTGAGGTGTGTGGTGTAGTGACAGTGTGTGTGTGTGTGTGTGTGTGTGAGTGTGTGTGCGTGTGAGATGTAGTGACAGTGTGTGTGTGTGTGTGTGAGATGTAGTGACAGTGTGTGTGTGTATGAGTGAGGTGTGTGGTGTAGTGACAGTGTGTGTGTGTGTGTGATGTAGTGACAGTGTGTGTGTGTGTGTGTGAGATGTAGTGACAGTGTGTGTGTGTATGAGTGAGGTGTGTGGTGTAGTGACAGTGTGTGTGTGTGTGTGTGTTACCTGTCGGTCAGACTCTCCGCCGGCCTCGTCAGCCTTGCTGAGGTAAAAGCGCAGGCGGTCTCCCTGTTTTTCATTCAGCCTCTCCACAATGTTGAGCGTGCGCTTGCACAGAGCCTGACCCATTGGGTCAAAAAACACCAGAATCAGGTCGCACAGTTCTCCTGCAGAGAGAGAACGAGTCGTATCAGGTGAACCCGCACATACACACGAGAGCAAGCTTTAAGAGCGTGCAAGAGAACATAAACACACACTCGCGCATACACAGAGCTTGCCTACGCAGAGAGATAAAACTCTCAAAATGTACATGAAGAAAATACAAGATATATTTGCGTTCATCCTTAAGTCATGTAACTCCCAAGGCAGGAAGGTAAACTATCAAAAGTTACATATTACACTGGCACATTACAACCAATGCACCCTTAAAGGAAGGGGGGAAAAAAAGGTGGGGAAAAAAAAACTTCCAGACACACAAATCAGTTAGTCATATCGCGGTCCTGAACAGACTTAAAAAGATAAACACACAAAGCGCACACACTGTCCAGGAACTGTAACCTTAAACAAACAAACACGAGCCCAGCTCGCGGACGGCGTGACTTCACAGACGGGGCATAACGGGTCACGCACCTAACCATAAAATGGCCTGGTCCACGTCAAAGGGGTACTTCATGTCCCCATCCACCAGTCCAGGAGTGTCCACAAAGGTCACCAGGCTAAACCGCTTCTGACGGGACGTACAGATCTCAGTGCTCAGGTATTCAGACACGCCTGTGTGTGTGTGTGTGTGTGTGTGTGTGTGTGTGTGTGTGAAAGGGAGAGGAGAGAAGGCAGAGAGATTAAAGATGATGTCCTTAAACACGTGTTGTGATGCACACTGCTTTGATATCGATGTTCAATCTGAGAGTTGACCTTGGAATTTCTGCAGCGTCTTAAAGTGTGGATAGAGGTGAAGGGTTGCATTCCCCTACAATTAAAATGGAGAAAAGAGGAGAAAAATTGAAATAGACTTTCCAGCTTTGAATACACTGCTCTAGTAACCAAAGGCTAGATAATACAACTGTAAAACACAGTCCGCTGTCGTCAGAGTATATAATTGGTCCATTTTCTGAAATAAAAGTTAAGATTTTTGGCCAAGACCCAAAGAGTCGTTAGAGTGTCCTCTGCAGTTTTATCCAAAGCCACCTTCCTGGCTAAGATTAGCTACAAGCTAGAAATTCTTTGGATGCCTCAGCCTGACGCACCAGTCCAGCCTTACCGTGAGGGATTCTCTCTTACGCCCACTAGTGACAAAACTGAAGCCTTGAGTCTCTATGGCAACTCCAGTCCGCTGAATGTGTTCCTCCACATACCTAAAAGAAAATTTCATATATTGTGCATTGAACATTTGTATATTGTTTATTTACATGTTCTAAATAAACAACAAACTATCACACAAAAGACTGATAAAAGTACTTTGGCATCTCTGTTTTTTCACTTTCGTTAATTCATCGCCTTATCTTTCTCTGCCTCTCTCTCTCTCTTTCTCTGTCTGTCTTTCTCTCACTCACACACACACACACACACGCACACGGATTGGCAGAGAGGAATGACTCATCACAATGAAGTAGAGCAAGTGACATCAAGGCAAGGGCTGGTTCAAGGTACCATTGAGAGCTGTTAACATATTAAAACAACTACATAAACCAGACTTTTTCTTTGCAGGAAACAAAAGGCAGTACTGGTAATGGCTTGAAAAAGAAAAAAGCGCTATAATCTTTGATATAATTCCTGACTGTGTCCAGGTGCTGCTCCAGACGCAGCCTCAGGGCATCACTTGTTTCCCCACATTATTTACATATTTCCAGTGCATTTCCAGTGTATTGTCTTTTCCTTAGTAGTAGTTCATGTGAAAACAAAAGCTAAGATCTACACTTCAGTCTCAGGTGTCCATCCCTGGTTGTATTAGGTTTTGTTATAGGAATTTCAGTAACATTGACTGGAAGGAATTTTGTATGCTTAGAAAAAGTAGCAGACATTTCCCTTAAAATCTTCATAGATGTTACCAGGTGAACTACAGACTAACTGAATTTAACAGCACTAATCAACCAACTTGCTTTTTCTGTCAACGCCACAATGAGACTACTGAACATCTTTTTTGGCAATGCATTTACTCCAATATCTTTTCAAATGACTTGTCTAGTTTTGTTAAAAGAGAAGAATCTTGGCACTTTAGCCAAAGACTGATTTACTTTGATGTATCTACCAAAGAAGGTGCTTTCACTGTGAGCTTTCTTGTCAATATATTCTTGGCATGTTTTCTATTCATGACTGCAAAATTTCAAGGAAAACCACAATATTTTTTGTTTGTTTTCAAGAAAGTCCTTGAAATGCATTTACATACCTTAAACAATACCCCCCCCCCCCCTATACTACGTAGTGCCTACAAGCTACTATAATATTTCTGTTACTCTATATATTTAAAAAAAAAAAAAAAAAAAAAAAAGCTGTGCTGGGACCACAGTAGGAAGGACCATAAATAAAACAAAATTATTACCAGTTGATGAACGAACTCTTTCCGGCAGAGTGATTCCCCATCAGCATCACGGTGATCTTTTTTCGAGGAGGCAACAGCGTTACCCCAACGGACTGTGCTATAGCTATCAGTCCTAACGGCAGGACAGGAGAGGGAAGAGAGGTCAGCACGACTTAACCCATGGTATTTTATCTAATCTTAGTCTTATTTAGCATGACGTTAAAATCAGTTTGAGTAGTAAAAAAAGAAATATATATTAGCATATTCAAACGAGGTTTAGTGACTTCACCAAAAGCTGTCAGAGCAACATTCCTTCCTTTTTTACTACAGAGTTCGAGTCAAAAGAATGTGGCTTTGGGGGTTTTAGCGTCCAGGCTAACGTGAACGTTACTCAAATTGGGATAGTTACAAATGAGCTAGAGACCTGAGCTAGCTAGGATAGCGTTAGCATGGGTTTGATTTAGCGAAAATGTACATTATGTGTACAAAGGCAAAAGAACAGAAGGCTTGTTAACGTGCTGTATATGTTTTTAACAAAGTTGTTTAGGACTCAATTTGTGATTTAGCAGTTTATGTCTTACCACTGTCCGCATCAGTGTATATCTGATGGCAATCCCGCAAGATGCGTTCATCACACGAAACAGTACCAGTTATAGATTCAGCATTTGCCCCACTCCGACTCTTAGTTTTTCCAGACATCGCGATTAGTAAAACTTAACGTCCCTCTAAAATGTTTCACGCGTCTAAAACATACGACAAACAACCATAAACTGTAAATTCGAGCAGAGCACCCAAGCTCGACTGATTGAAGTTTAAATCGCCCCGGCTTTGACGGAGAACGCCGGCCACGTCAACTGAAACTCGCAGAGGCTTTCGGGAAATGTCGTTTTGAGGAATACTTCAAACATAGCTTACGTTAGGAAACCCATATGCGTAGGACCACCAAAGGATTACAAATTCGAATCAAAACAATATTAAAGCACTATCATTGACTCCGGACAATAAATTTGGATGGCAGAATTTTTTTAAACAAATCTGCTGATATCCTGATGATGGCTTAGACAGATAGAATGATGACGATCGCTAGTTGGGATAAAACTAGTCTCCACTTAGTCTGATTACGGTCACAGGACATTTGTGGCCATAGGACCGCTCATTTTGACGGTATCAACTAAGAACCTTTTGTAGTACCACCTGCAAATGACTAGGTGTACGTTTTCACGTGCGTAGCGGATTGTTTGCTACTCAGTGAGTGAGACGCCACATGATTTTTTCGCAACTCTGTTGTGACACAGATAAGAGTACATATTAGTATGTAGCCTCGTTTACGTCACCAGCAGAATCAAACTAAGCCGTTACGGCCAGGACATTTTAAGAACATTAGTGTCTGTCGTGATTGCTAAAATGTCGGTAGAGTACACATTCACTTTACATAGATGTGCATATAGTAACTTTGTGTAATTGGCCTGTCATGATTATTCATAACATTTGTGTGTGTGTGTGTGTGTGTGTGTGTGTATAAAAACAAAGTGGTTACAATTAGTGGGGAAAATCCCAATCATTTCCATCAAATGTATCCATAAAAGTGAGACTGTATGATAAGGACCATAAATAACAAGATGAGCCATTCAAGATCATTTACCACATACTTTAATGTAAAGACTTGGGTTAATGTAATACACTTTAATGATTTAGCATTCAGACACACATCTTCATTTGCTACATAACTGTGAACATAATACATTTTATTTTAATAATAATATAATATATATAACTCTAACATGATCAGATGATTGTTCCTGTACATGCTGCTCAATGTTAGACTATATTTACAACAATTACTCCAGACAACACATACACACAAAATACATAAAAAAAAAGATTAATATCCCAATTATATTTCATATAATTCTGAGCCTAAACTGATGTGTCTTCAGAGTGTCAGCCACATATGCATCTGTATCAAACAAACTAGAGCTGACTGTTCTGTTAGTGCTCACACACAAACACAGACACACACACACACACACACACACACACACACCTCTGGCCAACTGTGATACACGCAGCCTAGTTTGGTGGGATGCTTCTATTGTCAGGTTAATTAAAAAAAAGGGAACCAAACATTATTGGAACCTAAACAGGAAAGAATATTCTCCCCCTCCTCACTCACACACACACACACACACACACACACACACACACACACTCACAATATTGCACTGAGTCTCTCATAAGCCTGGTTCACACACACGAATACCCACAATAAAATAAGCCATGTTCTCAAACACTCACTCACACACACACCCTCGTTTTTTTCACTTCCATCTAAAAGGTAAAACTGAAAAACCTTAAAAGGATTTTGACTTCTGCATTTGGGTTGAGTTTTTTGTTATAACCTTGAAAATTACATTTAAAGGGGGAGATTTCTGAACTTGTGTTCAATTCCCACAAAAGAAAAAAAAGCCAAGATTTTTGGAACAGTAAATTGTGAGGCTGCTAAGATTACTGTTGCCAGCACTACTGTGTGCCTGCACACACACACACACACACACACACACACACACACACCAGATCTCTCTCTCTCTTTCTTAAACTGTAAAAATGGCGTGCTGGGATATCAATATGAAAAGGTGCTTGCGATCATAACATGGATAAAAAAAAAAGAAAGAAAGAAAAAAAAAAAAAGGCATCACAAGCTATTCTTGGCAAAGCTGTAAGCAGTGATAGGGTGACTTAGCGACAGCCGGTTGCGGGTGGAGCACAATCTTTCCCCGCACACCCCCCCTCGAAACTCTTCAGTCCCAGCCATTGTCCTTGATCATATGGGACAGCTCAATGATGAACTTCCCCTCCTTGTACTTCTGACTCAACTCAAAAGCCTGCTCCTGAGAACAAGACAGAGAAAGCAAGAGGGTTAAAAAGGGATGTGTGCACTGACAGAAAGATCTTACCATGAACTGTGTGCGTGTGTGTCTGTGTGTGTGAGGGTGCGTGTTCTTACATATTTCCAGCCCAACGTGGTGTGGCAGTTCTCACAGTAGATATCAGCCACGGCATGGAGCCCGGTAAGAAGCAGCCTCTCCTCTGCTGGACCACAGCCCACATTCACCCTGAAATAAACCATATAATGCGCGCGCGCACACACACACACACACACAAAACCTCAATATCAAGCTGCCAGACTGGTGAGCGGTATCCAACACACCCCACTGTAAGAGTACTTACACAGAATTGAAGAGGTAGGCACGTCCCTGGCTCCCTTGAAAGGACTGCAACACAAATAAAAATAAGATTAAGCTTTTTTTTAAAACCCAAGACATAATTGCGCGTGCACACAACCTTGCTTGACAAGAATTCTGATGACAGTTCCTATGAATGATACCCTCTACCGAGGAAGCAGACAAAGATGATCTGTCTGTTTATAGTAAAAACACTCTCATGCATACGTTTCCCCTCACATGCCGTCCACTCACCTTGGAGATAAGGTCGTCATGGTTGGCCAGGTGTGCGCGGCAGTGAACGCAGCTGTAGCGACGGTGACAGGAATCCAGGTATGCCTGGAAGGTTTTGGCCTTGGTAAGCTTCACCATGTCTGTCAATACAAGAACAGGCAAAGTAAGAGTGGTTCCAGATAAACAGAGTTTCAGCTTTAATTTGTTGATCTAAGGCTGCATTTAGCAGCTCTACCGAAACCAAACAATTCTTGTCTACACCACACGGAGTATAAAGTAAAAACCTTGACTAAGACTTGGGGGGGGCAATTTATAAAGACATTATTAGCATGGAGCTTGGTGGCTACCCAGTTATATTTATATATATGAGTCACATGTCTAAACCCAGCTGACTTCAGCCTGCAAGAAATTTTCTTGAAAAGCATGCTACCGCAGCCAATAAACGGTTTACTTGGAACCAACATGATAATATGATACTTCGTTAACGGTCAGTCTTTCGAGGAGAAACCACTGGAATTGTGTATGTCGAAACTGAAACCCTGATACACTAGCACGCACGAATATCAGTCTATTTGGATATGCGCTTCCTGGTTCAGTGATATACAAGGGAAAAGAAAAACATTCTTCTGACCTACTTTGCTTGGCTGCCTTCGCTGTACTCCATATATGGCAGGACTGCAAGCACGAGGGGGTTCAGGGACGGCTAGATGGGCCTAATTTGCTCACTGCGACAAACTGAGTTTCAGATATGGACATTTACTGGGATTTAGACTAATCCATACTGAAGTATACTGGGAAATTGATAAGCGTATGCGAGTAAACCAAAGAGTATACTTGTCGCAAAATATGACCTGCAAAAGGCCCAGGTGCGCGCGAAACTCGACCCAAACGGTGGCTCAACTCCTGCACATTATTTAGATAGTCCTCCAGACACGTAATGTCTCGTAAAGTCTAACCTGTCTTGGTATCAACAAGTTTTCGTTGAAACGTTTTGATCAGTGTATCTACGAAAATTTACTATGCTAAGTACAACAGAAGTCCGTGCCTGAAAGCTAATACACAGCTCCATACAGACACAATGATTGGAAAATGGGACTCACCTAAAATCGCCGATTTGCGGTAACAAAACACAGGTGTCTAACTATAGCCGATGGAGGAGTTTGGTCAACTGAAAGGCATCAGAAAGTTGATAAAAACTGAAACGAGCGTGTCTGTTTTCAACAAACAGACAGAAGACGCAAAACACTCAACCAAACAAAACAAACGTGCTGCAGTGCAACGCGGCTGCTTTCCCCAAGTTCCCTCCTTTTTCCTTGTTCGTGGGTGAACTCCTGCCTGCGACTGTACAGGAAATTAAACCAACGAACTGTAAAACACTGCAATGAAATGGGAACAATCAAATATCCAATTTCGGATGCGCACACATTCGAGAATGTCGCAATGTGAAATTATTCTGGGTTTGTTTACAGTACTATTAGAGGGCGTCTCATATACGTCACGCTGTGCAATAACAACCTGCGCACGACCAATGAGAAACTAGACAGAGACTTTTGGAATATAGGTCAGCCAATCGTGTTTCACGTTTCATATTTTCCAACTCAGCCGAACTTTACTGTTATTAAATTCAGACGGGAGTGAATAAATTACGTTTTTGGACGAATTTTGTTTAAACGAATGGTATTAAATTGTTATTACATTGTCAACTTGTTTCATGGCAGTCCAATCACTGTGCTTTCAGCGATGCTTAAAAAAAGAGCTTGTTCACCATTTTCAAGCCTTTATCAAAAAACTTAATTTGGATGGAGGTAACCTTTGAAACCATTCTAGAGAACAAAAATCGTTTCATCTCCTTGCCAGAAACACGTCAGCCGCTGTTCAGCGCTTCAGTGCATCTCAAGGCAAATCAGTTTCCTAGAAATCTGTGAAAGCTGATATCTTTGATCTTTGGTAGCATTTTTTTCAAAGGACAGCTACGTTGATCGAATCATTTCACAAATCCCCTCGAAACACTGTAGCAGACACACAACAGTGCTGATTAGAATGGAGGCATTGTTCCTGAGTGGGCACAACGACATTTGTGAGCAGCACGACTGGACTTAGAGCTCAGAACAAAACAGTCTGTGTTAATTGGGAAATCAAGGCTAAAATAAGCAGAGTGTACTACACGATGATGAAACACTCTCTCTCTCTTTCTCTCTCACTCTGTGTGTGTGAGTGTGTGTGTGTGTGTGAAAACCACACAAAAATACAGACAACTCACTTTTCAGCCCACAAGTTATTACAGACAAAGCACTTTTAATTTTCTGTTTATGTCACAACATAGCCTATATAATATATCTCAAGATTTCCAAGTGAAGTATATGTACTTATACAAATATATTAGAGAATCAGTACTTTCATAGTTCAGTCACATTGCACAATCAATATTTTCATAGTTTCATGACTGATGTGTTAATATTAGTATACCAAAGGAGTGTCCACCAGCAATATAGCAAAGTGCTTTAAAATATGTGACTAACAAAAGATGGTTCCATTAAAACCGCTGACCTGAAAATTCCTGCCAGGTGCTGGTATGAACTTCCTCCACTGGCTAAGTATTAGTGTTTGTTGACTGCTCTCCAAAAACAGGGGTTGAAATGGTGTGCTGATAAGGAGTGTGTGTAGAGGGAGTTTGATAAAGGGGTGGGTCAATCATAGCTTGGTTAAGGTTTGGATGTAGTGAAGTCAATGTGTATGGTATGTGTGTTATATGTGTGTGTGTGTGTGTGTGTGTGTGTATGAGAGAGAGAGATCACGTTGCTTGCTGGTGTCTTCTAAGATAGTTTGCTAACAGAGTAGGGTAGTCAGTCATTACTCCCGTGGCCCCCGCCTCAAAGGCAGCCTCAATGTCATCCTCTTCATTACAGACAAACAGATGAATCTGAGAATGAGAGAGAGAGAGAGAGAGAGAGAGAGAGAGAGAGAGAGAGAATAGGACAGAGTGTAAAATGTGACCTTGGCCCGCCATAATTGAATTGTCCTATTAAAACTGACTGACAGGAGTGAGTAAATAAGTAAAGAACTTATTCTTCACTGTGCTCTATTGAACATTTCTTTGTTTGGAAGAAAGGAATAATTTGTTTGTTTAGAAGGAACAAATTGTTTGTTTGTTTGTTTGTTTTGGAAGGAATCTGTCTTGTTTTTTTACAGTCACATCCTTGACACCATACGGATTCTTCAGCTTATATGACACATCAAACAGACTAAAAAAAGTCAGTCATAACTCACCATAAAAAGAGATTTACGAGACACAACCCAAAACTACACACGCACAAGACACAAGTCAGAACTACACACGCATAAGACACAAGCCAGCATTTATGAGGTTTTACAGCGTCAGGAGAGAAAAAGACTGGCCTTTCTACCTGAATCCCGCGGTCGACTAGATGTTTGAACATGCTTTTCCTCATGGTTACTCTGAAACAACATGAGACGAGACATCGGTACACACTCTTGTCTTGTATGAGTAGGTCTGGATTTCATTAACATTTTAGGAGTTTTACTCACTTCTCAATCAGGTAGATCACCATTCTATTCCTGAGCAGGGCAGAATCGGGGATGAACGTCCTGATGGGGGGAGTTTGGTTAAATTATGTCATTAAAACGTAGTGTAATGTAATGAACTGTGGGTTTTGTACAGGCTAAAATGTTCATAGGAAGTCTGTGTAAAGAATGGTAAAGAACATATACGGTAGTGTTTACATAAATCAAATACCAACACACAGAAGACACACAGAAATATTTGACCATTTCTGGCACCTCAAATTACGTTTGAAAACTTATTCACGTTACATATAAACACACACACGCACACGCACACGCACGCACACACAAATACACACACACTCTTGCAATACCTCTCAACACTTACACACAAAGTACAGATGAACATGTCCACATGCACCTGATTATTCCCAACATGCACACGCACACACACACGCGCACACACACACACACACACACACACACCTGTTGAAGATACGAGGTAGGTAGAACTGTAAAAAACTCTCCCCCAGTGGAACAAAGGGCAGAAGGCCACTGTAGAAGAGTAGGAGCAGCTGCAGTCCTCGTTTGACAGTGAACATGTAGGGCATAGAGGAATTCTACGCAGAGATAAAGAGACAGTGAACATGTAGGGCATAGAGGAATTCTACGCAGAGATAAAGAGACAGTGAACATGCAGGGCATAGAGGAATTCTACACAGAGATAAAGAGACAGTGAACATGTAGGGCATAGAGGAATTCTACAAACAGATAAAGAGACAGAGGTACTTCTGTTGGTCTTACCAGCAACCCTCACTCGCTACCGTCCACATAACGTCTCTCATTTAAAGAGTCACACACTCGAGTCTTATTTCATCTACGATTTTCTGAGACCATCAGAAATAAACAGTGATAGCAAAGGCTATCAGGGTGGGACTGCACATGTGGAGAGAGAGAAGGAGAGAGAGAGGAGGAGAGAGAGAGAGGGAGAGAGAGAGAGAGAGAGGGAGAGAGAGAGGGAGAGAGAGAAGGAGAGAGAGAGAGGGAGAGAGAGAGAAGGAGAGAGAGAGAGGGAGAGAGAGAGAAGGAGAGAGAGAGAAGGAGAGAGAGAGGGAGAGAGAGAAGGAGAGAGAGAGAGGGAGAGAGAGAGGGAGAGAGAGAGAAGGAGAGAGAGAGAGGGAGAGAGAGAGAAGGAGAGAGAGACGTACGGTTCTGCGGCACATTTTCATGATGTTAGAGTCTGTACTGGCCCAAACTGTGACATCCTCTCTGTCATATGTCCTCACAAGAGCATTTATCTGTAAGAGTGAGATATAAAGAAAGAGAGAGAGAGAGAGAGAGAGAGAGAGAGAGAGAGAGATAAAGAAAAAGAGAGAGAGAGAGAGAGAGAAAGAAAAAGAGAGAGAGAGAAGCAGTGGGGAGAGGGAGACAAAACAGAGAGACAATCAATTTTAAGGTTTGATGTTACGTTAATTAACCTCATCTAACCCTGTTCGTTAGGCAAATGTGACTTAGCAGTCACAGACTACACAAGATCAGCGGAAATTTCATTTAGAATGAGCACCGCAGAACTGTGTGAACACTGACGTGGTTCCTGTTTACTGCATAATTATTATACATTTTACAATCTAATGTGTAATATGAGTCACAAGTTTTTACCTTCTCTATCAGCTCTGCGTTTTTCTCTTTCACCTCAATGTTGACAGGCAACTTGGGAAACCTCCTGAAAACATCTTCCAACAGCACAAACTTCCTGTCTGATCCTGTACTGTAGTGGCCTGCATGGGTTACCATAGGTTGTATTATAATCATGAGACATTGGTGAGTGTATGCGTGTGTGTGTGTGTGTGTGTGTGTGATAATATTCACCTGCATAAAAGGTGACCTCCAGTCTCTCTTTATAAAGTGGCAACTCCTAATGAGAAATCACAAAAATGACAACATGGATGATAACGGTTAAAATACTGGACTTAGTCGTTTCACTATCAGTGCAATGGTTAAGAATGCCCTACATCCTCTATTTTTGACCGTAAATGCTAAATGTTTGATACCAAAAAGCAGGTCGAAGAGAGCGGAGAAAAACTGTCACAGCAATTGCTTGGTTGTATTAATATTTGACCTCTGACCTCTAAATTTAGGGAGGAGACGGTCACATCTTGGCCAGTTTGCCTCAGCAGGTTCTCATCATGTGACACGATCACATGACCATCACGAGTCAGGTGGCAGTCAAGCTCCAGCATCTCTGTGCCCTGATTCACTGCACTGAGAGCGAGAGAGAGAGAGACAGACAGACAGACAGACAGACAGGGGGGTTGCACTGTTTGTCTCTTTGACAGTTAGCTCTGAGTAGCTTTCATGGAAGTTGACTTGACTCATATTCACTCACTTGGTAAAAGCTTCCATGGTGCTCTCAATCCTTTCCCCACAACCTGGCAAAGAGAGAACAGAGACAAAGAGATCACTCACTTACCCCGAGCTTCAGCCCTCAGCTCTCTACTCTTTCAGTGAAACATAAATCATTGAATCAGGGTTGAGAAATGTGAGGTCTGTGGTAAAGGTGATGGTTTGGATATGATTCAGTTTCACACAGTCAGTGAGTCATAAAATCATCCCAGAAGACTAAAAATCTTTCTTCATCATTATGATATACATATTGAGAGTCCCAGAGAGCCACCGTGTGTTCTGTCTTTAGTGTTAACTGATTGGTTAAATAATTGTAATATGTCAATTGTGGTTAAATTATACTGTAATTACACATACTCATCCTGTAAGTATGCATATAACTGTAAAGGGTGCAGGTAACTGAAATGACTCTCAACTTCACAGAACTTTTAAAGTCACAGAGCTCCAAAAATAGAGAGACTATTACTTTTGGAATAGTAAATTAGCATCTTGGACTTGCCGTGATGCCATTTTCAGTACCATCAAGATTAACTGAAAGGGTTAAGAGACATGGCTTTGGTTCTGTCTGTTCTGGATTGGAACTGTGACTTAACACATATTCTGAATACATCACTAATTTCACCAGTGTTGTTCTCCATTCAGAAATTTTGAACTGATTCCAATGCATTCCATGAATCTGAATTGAATGGGCCACACCCCATTTGAGGTTTAAGAATTCAAATTTGAGTGACACATTGAAATCCAATTGAGTCAAGTCAATTCAGATCAATACAAATCAAAAAATTCATCTCCAGTTAATCTGACAGGTCAGACAGATTTCAGATGGGGAATCAAGACCAAAATTCTGAACTGAGCACAACCCTTCATTAACACACACACACACACACACACACACACTGAACACACACTCTCTCGTAACTCTCTTAAACACACCCTGTCCTACCTCCTCTGTGAGAGATGTGGGTGCAGTGAAATGCGGCATGTTTCTTCTTATGGAGAATAGAGGGATTCTTCAGTAGGTAGAGAGATGCGAGAGTGTAGCCCCCTAATGCTGGGAGTAGGTAGTACACGTAACTACCCATGTACACGCAGTGGACAATAAATCCCAGAGAATTGCTTGGAAAATCCAGGTGTTTCACCGGCTGCGAGTTTGCACAGGATGAGAATGCAGAGGTTAACCAGGGCACTCAAGGGTTCTTGTCTCAGGAAAAACATTTTCTGTTTCCCTGTTTTTTCAAGCCCAAGCATGCAAAAAGTAAGAAACAAACAAACAAAAAAAAAAAAACCCTGCATGATTCTGAGTGAGTTATCAAAGTTCAAATCTTTACCAAGGTGTCAAACCTGCTGTCCTGTCTCCTTTATCGTCCTCAGGCTTCAGCTTCAAACGTCGACGAAGCCACGGCCGAGAAAAGTCACTCACACGACCATCACAGACACCTGTTATCTCCGCTAACGGCGTGACTCTGTATACTCTCAAGCAATCAATATCGATTTTCCCCAAAACACACCTCTCTTACTCACCACCGCGCCCTGTTAGACACTTTGCCTCTCCTCTACTTCTGCTGTGCACTTGCTCTCCGTCATCCAGGAAAGGAGTGTCGTTATGATGCTCGTAAAGTTGCAAAAGTAGCAGAAAGTGAGCCAGCGTTAAGAAAAAAAAGCAAAAAAAAAAAGCAAGCAAAACCAGACTAACTGGAACAAAAAAAAAATCTGTCTCTGGAAGAAGGTTAAGTTACTTCACATCTCCTCACCTAGTCATTCCTGGAATGGAGAGCCGTGGTCTGTAAGACAACCCCTCTCTCTCTCTCTCTCTCCCTCTCTCTCTCTCCCTCTCTCGCCCCCTCTCCCCCCCCCCCTCCCTCTCATTGGTATTAACCCAATCTGAAAGCTCCCAGGATAATAACTGCAGTTAATGAAAGACTGGCGCTAGTTAAACAGTTAGTTATTGCCTGCTCCCTTACCTCAGTTTTTTTTTTCTCTCTCTCTCTCTCTCTCTCTCCCTGCCATTGTGTTTTTCTGTATATGAGCAAGAGAATGTGTGTGTATGTGTGTGTGTGTGTGAGAGAGAGTGAGACAGACACACACACACAAACAGTGGTATGCAATTACAAAGTAATAAAAAAAAAAAAAAAGCACGTGTCTGTGTACTTAGAGCAGAGTACAGTGATTATGCCAAAGTTCTCACCAATGTAATGACAGAATTGCTTGTTTTCCCACCTCGTCAGTGTATGACATATAACCATCTTTAACCCCACGGCCTAAAGAACTCCGAAGGATTGCAGTGCATGGCTCCTAAATGTTAAGTTGAAGTTAAGTTAAACTTAACGTGATGAACTCCAAAGGATTGCAGTGCATGGCTTCTAAATGTTAAGTTGAAGTTAAGTTAAACTTAACTTAACGTTATGAACTCCAAAGGATTGTAGTGCATTGGTAACCATATATGACAATACGAGAAGAAATGAAAAAGGAGAGAGAAGGTGGTCAATGGGGACTTAGTGGGTGGCTGTTGCGTATAGGAAGTCTGACGTGAAGCAGGTTTCTGTCCTGTCAGCCGTTTTTGGCGTGTTTGACTAAGGATCGGTGGTTGTAGGCATGTAAATATACACTTTGTCACACATACCTCTCTCTCTTTCTCACACACGCACAAACACACACAATCACACACACACACACACACACAAATGCATGCACACTTTCTATAACAACTCTGCAGTCAGCAGAACATTCCATTGTGTATAGATTGTATAGATTTGCTGAGAGGGGGAGTGGGATGAAAGCTGAAGGGGGCAAAACTATAATGTATAGCAAAGAATGACACGCGCTTTTTCTCAAAGAAAAAAAAAAAAAAAAGAGTGGTAGGTTAGTTTAATAGTTACCTATTTTGGAAGAAACTGTCAGGTAGGAAGAAAGTGAAGGCACACAGAGATGTTCAACATCCTCTTTCAACTCGACTTAAGCCGATAACATCATCGGACACCGTGTTATATATTTAACCCGACACACAGAAATGCGCGTACAGTTTATGGCGACTTTTGTTTAAAACTTGGGTCCGAAATCAGTAAAAAAAAAAAAAGGACAAAATTAAGTTTTGGTAGGTTAAGGGCAGCGACTGGGGAAAACTGAACCCTCTCGTAATCCTGGTAAAAGCGATAGGTGCAAGCGCTGACGCGTTTACAACACATTGAACTAATTCCGAACTTCTGAAGGTGAACTTCATGTTGTAGGAAACGCAACTATGGATGTGTGACGTGTTTCATTTTTACAAAGTGCAACAGCAGCACATCACTGAACATGTTTTTTTTGTTGTTTGTTTTTTCGTTTTCACCTGTGTTATTTGCGCGTGTAAAAATGAATTAACTTTGCTCTGGTTTGTTTGTGTGCTTTTCCATCTTTACTTCTGTCATAGATCAGATGAGAGATGAGATGAAAAAAAAAGCCCCGAGGCAGAATCCTGAAAACCCTGCCAGAACACGCCACAGATACCAGCTGCAGCTAAACTGGACTGATCAGTCTACAGCGAATAGGGTAAGAGCATTCCAAACAGTATGAGTAAAAAAAGAGAAAGAAGAGTGAGAGACAGAGAGAGAGAAACATGTCATGCATGATATGACATGCCATTCTTCGAAATGTTTTCCCATGTACTGTAAAAACAGTTTGGCTATTCATTTTTTTTTTTTTAAATTATGAAAACTTGCCAAGTGCACTTACCAATTAACGGCACTGTACCTGGAAAGACCCCTTTTGTAAATGCACAGGGTTTTTTTTTTTTCCACTATCCGATGAGCATCCCTACTTTGATAATCAGGTTACTAAGAATAACTGCTCCCGTAAAACGCTACAGCATCATTAGAAGGTGAAATTGTTGAATGAAAACTTGACACCATTGTTCAAGACAAAGTCATCCTTATATTGTCATAGCTGTTGCAGTGTTTCAAGAAACAGCCTTTATATCTTGTCACACCTGTCGTTATGATTGCATGGACTGTCTCTGCAGCTTTTGGCATCCTGTTTCGTTAAGCAGTACACTGACTCTAAACTCCTCTCGAAATACGAGGGTTCACATTAAACACTCTCATCAAAAGTTTCTCTTTGAGGTTGTTTTTTTTGGGGGGGGGGGGGGGGGGGGGGCACGACAAAAAAAAAAAAAAAAAAAAACACCCAAAATGGAGTAATATTCTGACAGACTGTGAAGGATTCAAAGAAGACACTCACAGACAAAAATCAAAGCTTAACAGTATCAGGAATTTATTTAATATATGTATATAATTCAGTTTCTTTGTTAATTGTTTAATTCATAATACCCCACAGCATATACACAGACTATAACCACCCATAGTTCATATCTCTTGACAATCTACTCATTTTTTAATCATCTTTTTAAAATAAATCCTCCGAAGATTTAAGGGGGAAAAAAAAAAAGATTTTGGAAAGAGATACAGCCAATTATTGTCACACCCAGAGAGAGAGAAAAAACAAACAAACAAACAAAAAAAAAAAAACGACAAGAGAAATAAAAATATACTAAAAAATTAATACAACTTTAACTCCCTTTTCGGTTTCCTTTAAAAAACAAAAACAAAGAAACAAACAAAACAAAAAAAACAACGACTCACCATTATAACAACAATAGCAATAATTATAAGAACAGCCAATATAAGGACATCATGAAATGTGCCTCATTCATAGGCCTTTCAAATCATATACTGTGTGTGTATGTATGTGCGTGTGTGCGTGTGTGTGTACATGTAAGATTGCAGACAGCCCCTGTGGTCCCATCCGTAAATAATAAGCATTACATCGCCAGTGATATAGTCTTATATAAATATCATTTTCCATGGTAATGATTGAAGTTGTCACATCACTTGTGAGGAGGATGGGCCTCCCCTCCTGAGGAGGTGCAGAGAGAGAGAAAGCAGCTTCAGGTCAGAACAGACGAGACATGCAGAAGGGAATATAAGACGGACAGACACCGAGTTCGCGTCACCGGGGAGAGCAACGGGTCTGATGGGGCCGTTTTTTTTTTTTCCCCATCATCCTTTGCAACCTGTTCGACAGCGACATGGTTCGCGTGTGTGACCGGTGACATTCTTTTACACAATCGCGCTCAGTGAGCGAGCGGGGGGGGGGGGGGGGGGGGGGGGGCTTGAGGAAAGCATAAGAAAAGGAGAAGAAGAGAAAGAGTAAGAAAACCCGAAATGAGGGAAAGGAAATGTGACAGGGGCAGTTGTTGTGGAAAGAAAAAGGAAGGGAACTTTCATTTTTAAAAACACTTTGATAAACAAAAGGGGGGGGGGGGGGACAGTTTAGAAAAGGTTGGTTGAGTGACACAAAGTGCGGGTGCACTGATTGGACAATGTCACGACTGACATGTGGAAGTTCTCGGTGGGCACGTTTATGTAGCACACCAGCAACACTTGAGCCATTAACTGGTTGAGAAAATGTTTCGACAAGGTGGAATTTCCAATTTTCAAACTAGTATGCTGCCTGGTAATGCCATTGTGAAAGAGAAAAACAAACAAACAAAAAAAAACAAAAAAAAAAGACTCCATTAACATTTAAAACTACTCCCACCTACAAATGTGTTATCCTCAATCATGATTGGTTAACAGTATGAAATAACGATCAGAAATGGGCGGGATCTCACCCATGTATATAAAGGGGAAACACGGCAGGGGTTCTTCAAAGAGGGAGCAAACAGCGATTCTAACTTGTGATACGGTGCATGCAGACTTGGCCAATCACAGACTAGATAAACACAAGGTTAGCCAATCGCAGGCAAGTTAGGCATGGGGTCAGCAAGCCCTGTGGTAAAGCCCTTTCAGTAAAGTCTGACATCTCAATCCAGGGAATGCATGTGTGCTATGGCTCTGATAAACACCAGGCCTGGCTATGCCTCCTCAAAACTGAATTAGTGCAGAGAGGAAGAGAAGAAGGAAGGGCAGGATGGAGGGATGGGGGCAGGATGGAGGGATGGGGGAAGGAGGGGTTGAGGAGATGAAGAGAACTAACTGAAGGGAAAAAAGAAAGACGAGAAATCAGTAATCAAAAGAACTGGAATATCATCTGCAGAACAAAGCAGAGAGAGAAAGAAAAAAAAAAAAACGTTTAAGACTAATCAAAAAGGAATTGTGGCAACTGTTGCCATGGATACAGTAACCAATGACTACCACTGTTACCTGCAAAACCACTTAACACCAGTAATAGAAAAATGTTTCTCTTGCAGAAAAAAAAAACCCCAACAACAACAAAACACAAACAAACAAACAAACCCAAAGCATCAAGAATATTCACACACCAAAGAACCTCCATGAAATGAACAACAGGACAAACACTGAGAGAAGAATAGAAGCGAAACAGAGGAAGAGAAAGAGAAGAGGCGAAGGTCTAGGCGATAAGGGGAGGGCAGGCGGGGAAAGGAGAGCTGAGTATGATCATATCGATGGCTTCATTTTCCATTAGACATGGACCAGAACGAAAGAGAGATTCTGTTCCTTACAGCAGAGTATGATAGTGTACAGTAGATTAACTAGGCTTTATTTCCATCTCTCTTGCTGTTTCTCTCTTTCATTCTTACTCTCTCTCTCTCTCTCTCTCTCACACAATCGCTATATCTACCGTTTTGGCTAACATGATTTTTAACATTAAGACATATTTAAAAAAAAAAAAAAAGAGGGATAACAAAAATGAAAACCAAAAAAGTTGTAAAACAAAGGTTGTTACTCTTGAAGGAATACTAAAAAAAAGAAAAAAAAAGAAAGGAAACGATTTTAAAGTTTTACAACAGACAAATTCCCAAACATGGGGGAAAAAAAAAAAAAAATCATGATTTGTAATGTCTCGCAATGTTCGAATTACAGTGTACAAATGGATCCGTGACATACGTTAAGTCGTTTGACAAATAAAGCCATTTATATACACATCCAGTCAGAGTCCGTTATTACAATTCTCTCTCTCTCTCTTTCTTTATCTCCCTTCGTCTGCTAGGTCCAGTGGAATGACAGATGACACGGCAAAGGGGGAGAGGGAGAGAGAGAGAGAGAGAGAGAGAGAGAAAGAGAGAAGCAAGGAGAACGATACAAAGGAGAAGCAGGAAGCGAAAGAGAGTGAGAGAAAGAGTGTTGTCTGGTTAAAGGAGTAAATTACACAATTCTTTCTCTCTTTCTTTTCTTTTTTTAATAGAAAATATCGACCTTTTTCTGAAACGAAGTAAAAGTTTAGGGGGTGAGTATGACACTGCTGCTGATAAGCTAATATTCAACCCAAATAAACGCACATTTTTCCCAGCGAGAGAAATGGAGAGAGAGAGAGAAAAAAAACCCAAAAAACAGTTTTACGTTTTTAAATGTACATTTTTTAAATTTTTTTTTTTTTGTGTGTGTTTTGTATACCATTATATGTATGTATATGTTGTTGTAGCTCATCTGGAGTTATCTTGTTCTTAGCCTCCTGGCGGCTTGGTCGATCTCCTTCACAACTGCAGGGAATTAGAAAAAAAAAAAAAAAAACGGAAAAAAAGAAAAGAAAAAGAATGGTTTACGGCCTGTTATGAGAAAGATGTTCATCTGTCACGTAACAGCGGCAGACAATGCGCGAGTACTGGCCAGTCTGTATGTGCACTATTCTCTCATACACAGTTTCACCCTTTGTCTCTCTCTCTCTCTCAGCTCCCTAAGCTAGCCAGTAGAGGTCTCTGCATGAAAGAGAATGTGGTGTGATTTCGAGGCGAGCGTGAGAGAGGCTGTGTGGATCCTCTGTTGGCAGCTGTACATGTCCTTGAAGTGTGTGTTTGTGTATACACTTCTCTTTCTGAGAAGTAACATAAGGGCCTTTATGTGCATTCTTCTCTCTGATGGAGTGAGATAAAAAACAAGCTTGTGTGTGTGTGTGTGTGTGTGTGTATATGTGTGTGTGTGTATATATGTGTGTGTGTGTGTGTGTGTGTATGTATATGTGTGTGTATATATGTGTGTGTGTGTGTGTGTGTGTGTGTACCTGTCTCTCAGGAGCCCTGATAGTTGGCCTGGAAACGTGCCGTCTCCTCAAAGATGAGCTCCTTCAGTTTCTCCTTGGGCAGGTCATCAAGCTCCATGTTAAAGGTGAACGGCTCCTCGGCCACTGGCTACACAAACACACACACACACAGCCAAACATCACAGTTAACGTACGGATTCACCTTAATACATATTAATACACACTAATACATATAAACACACACAGCCAAAACATTACAGCTAATGTATGGATTCACCTTAATACACGCCAATACATATTAATACACACTAATACATATAAATACACACAGCCAAACATTACAGCTAATGTATGCATTCACTTCAATTCACACTGGCACTTATTACAGTAATATAGATTAACACATGCAGTCACAGTTAATGTATGTGTTCACCTTAATACACACTTAAACATTTAGACTAATACAGATTAACACATACAGACAGCTCCGTGAGTCTCACTCAAGAGACACGATAGATGTGTGTGAGAGAGAAAGAGAGAGAGGAGCTATCTTTCATCACAGTTACAGTGCTGCTTGAGATAGGGGCGGGCGAAAGGGAGAAAGTCCGAGAGCGACACGCTGCTAAAATACAGGAAACACTGACTCAGTGGGTCTTAGTGGGGCACCAGAGGCTTCCGGAATCACCTCAGCGCACTTTGGCAATAGTCCCTGCAAACGTCTGGGACCCTATTCGGAAACACGTATCGTCTTTCTCTCTTCCATGAGAAACTCTATCATTTAGTGTTCTGTTGATGAGGGCGGTGGAAAACGCTGTCTCAGGAGCGGCTCCATCATCTCCGAGAAATCATCTGGCCGTCTGAGAGAGCCATGGCGTACTGTTTACTGCGGTTCCGGGGCTAATCTAACCGTTCAGCGACCGCAGGTCCCCTGGGGGGGGGTTTGAGATCCTGGAAGAGACCTCGCCCACGATCGTAGAAAAACCATCATCATAAAATCAGAGTCCTCATTTTCTATTTGTTTGGCTTGAGTGGACCTGAGTCATAGGAGAAAAACAAAACAAAAAAACAAACAAAAACAAACAAAAAAAAAATCCCCACCACAACAGAGCTATCAGGACTGTCTGACGTGGGAGAGGAGGACCGGTATGTTTCTTATCACTTCAGCCAAACGTCCATTCACCCTTTAAGTGAAAAGATGGTAATGAAAAACTCACCTGGCCACATTACTACCCCCCCCCTCCAAACTGTCGGTGTCCTATACATCACTTTACTCACTCATGCGCGTTTTTTTTTCAAGGTGTTGAGACGGTTTGTTTACAATGCAACCCAGCCAAGACATGATCCCAACATGCCGCTCTTCACAAAGGCGCCTGCTGGCGCTCGCAGGGGATTCGCGTCTGCAGTCGACTGACTCTGAGTAACTCGTTTCTAATTTGTTTTCCCCCTGCACCGCTGCCCAGACTTGACTGCGATGTCTTTCCCCACAATCTCTACGCCAGAGTCAAATCGACCGATAGTCGTTCGGTAACCGAAATAATGGATGACGGGGCTTGCCCAGGGTTTTCTTTACACGGACCTAAGCGTGAGGGGAACTTGACTGCTTTAGAGCTGCATAATCTCAGTAGCGTCACCTAGAGTTAAGACACCTGCTTCACTACACTCAGAATTCTCCATGGACTCAAGCAAATCCTTCATTCTGGCCGCTGCCTGCATGTAGGTAGGGGGGCGGCTCGGTGGGGTGTGGTGGGGCGTGGTGAGGTGTGTGTTGGGGCGTGGTCTTGGGTACCTCATCAGTCGGGTCATAGTACTGTTCCAGATATGGGTGGGCGAGGGCCTCCTCCACCGTTATGCGTTTTATGGGGTTGAAAGTCAACATGCGGTCCAGCAGATCCAGAGCTGGTGGAACAGAGAAGAGAGGACGAGAGTTACAAAAACGGACACACGCGGTTTCATACTGTACTCACTGCACCAAATCGCACCCCCCCCCCCCCCCCCCTTACACAGAGACACACACATTAAAAAAAAACACACACACACACAAACGCAAAAGGTGCTCTTCACACGCTCGCACAACGTGTCCAAAACTCCTCACAGCATTTGTTCACGCCCACGTGTATCACACATTCCCACGCACTCCAAAAGACACATCAGAGGAGACGTCGCCCTCCCTCCTCCTTTTGTTCTGTCCATCCTTTGTTATGCTAGCAGAGCTTATCGCCTGGTACAAGGAAGTCTTTTAACTGGTCCAACGTCTTCGCACACCAACAGAAACGAAAGACAGGAAGGGATGGAAAGGAAAGGAAAGGAAAGGAAAAGAAAAAGAACGATGACACAAATGGCGGTTTATGAGATAGACCAAAAGGAAGGGAACAAGGGAGGGAAAAGGAAAAAAGAAAAGAAAACAGGAAGAGACGGAAGGAAGTGATGTGGATGAAGGAACGATACTGTGGCTCCGCCCCCTCCCCAACAAACTCCTCTCAAAATCCTCCACAAAGCTCACACACACACACACACTTATCAAAGTTTCAGGTACAAAAATAAAATAAAATAAACATCACAGTCCGGATGGACTACAACAAGACCGAAGAAGAGCATGAGGGAGACACAATGGCTCCAGTTCTAGTCAAGCACAGAAAACTCCTACAGACTAATGTATTCATTCGCTCGGGAATGTGAGGATCACGACTGTCACAACTTGTGAGTAGGAGTGAGTTATGAGCACTGTCATATGCTATGTATGGGCATCAGTCTGGAGATGGCTTCTACCAGCTGACAGTGTGGGAATGTGCTTTTGTGTGTTTTCTTTTGCAATCAGTCAATTCTTGTCTGTGTGTTATTTAGCGTGACTGGTGTGTGTGTGTGTGTGTGTGTGTGTGTATCTACCTTTGCTGTCGGCCTTGGGGAAGAGTTTGTTCCAGGGGATTTTGGGTTTCTGAGGCAGCGACTGCAGGTAGTTTCTGGCTTTCATGTTAATGATGCAATTCAAATCTTCTTGAGAGGGTGAGCCAAGGATTCCTGAGGAAACAGAAAACATACACACATACACATGCACACAAAAACACACACACACACACGTTGAAACTACGAGACATGTAATACATGGACATGTCAGCACAGGGCCCTGAGAGAATACAACAAAACCCAAAGAGACAGACTTACACACAGGAAGGCACAAAACTTGATTTAAAACTGGCTTAGTTACACGTCAGCCAGCTAATACTTATCAGTTTTCAGTTCAAATGACACTCGCTATAGCAACCAGCCAAAGCCTGAAAAAAAGTGTGAAATTATCTGTGACTGCAAACCTGTAGCAAATTGATGACTGGGAGCAAAAAAAGAAAAACCCTTCTTAAGTTTGACCTGGTGGCAGCTAGCGATTAGCATCAACCGCAAACAATCTATTGCCGCAGGGATTCCAAACGGTTGTGTAAACAAAGTGTTCAAATTCTCACAGTCGAAAACAGGACTTGTGCGGTGCAGTGGCAAAATATGATATCGCGCAACGCTATTTTGGTTATCGTCAGCAGGCAGTTAAGCAAAGACACTGCAATGACTCAACCCATGGAGGGAAGCTACGTATCTAAACTGAGCGGGTCTTTGTCGTCTGTGGTAGCGTTTCTGGGTAATAGCCGTCGCAACATAAGAGACCAAATTATGCTGAGTTCATACTGAGGTCATTTTATCTGCTCAATGCAGCGAGCTTGTTTCCTTTTTTGTACGTTTCCTGCATCTGCCCGCGTTTGCGTAATAACAACTCAGAAAGTCACTCGGTTTACAGATGGACATCTGTCAGTCTCCCATTCGAAAAGATGCGCTTAGCGTACGGTGGATGTATCTTCTAACATGATTACGCAATGAAAACAATGAACCACAAAAAAGACAACAACAACAACAACCCCCCCCCCCCCCCCCCCCCCCCGACCAAAACAGAAATGTCAAATCAGCATCAATACATAGGAAAAGTAAAAGGCGTTTTCTGACCGGGTTCAGAAAGAAAGTGTCGGCGGTCGTGTGAACCAAAAAAAAAACAAACAAAAAAACAAACCCCTGTAAAAATCAAACGTGTGAGCGGGGAATGAAGGCGATGACGAGGATGCCGGGTGAAGCCACCTCACCTAGTATGTGGTTGAGCTGATCCAGGTAGTGCTTCCCAGGGAAAATGGGCCTGTTGGACAGCATCTCCGCCAGGATGCAGCCGACCGACCAGATGTCAATGGACTTTGTGTAGCCCTGGGAGACATGAGACGACACGGTGAGAGAGACTGTAGGATGCACAGAAACTAAAACCCCCGCAGTAGTGTTAACATCGAAAAGAGACGCCGAGAGACACACACGCGCGCGCGCGCGCGCACACACACACACACACACGGAGACATGCAAAAACACACGCCTACCTTGGAGTTCAGCATGATCTCGGGAGCGCGGTACCAGCGAGTGGCCACGTACTCTGTGAGGAATCCTGTGTGATCGTGTTCTGGGTCGGCGATTCGCGCCAGCCCAAAGTCACAGATCTGAGAGGAGGGTAATCAGAGAGTCTGTTATTGCAGAAATGAAAAAAAAAAAAAACAAAACCATGCAAACACACACAGACAGACAGACAGACAGACAAACACACACTTCTTTGTTCTTTTATCAGATTTGTTCCTATAATTCTCCTCTTGATTGGCCTGCTGGGATTTCTGCGACACCACACGGACTGATCAGTGGGAGGAAAGCTCTCTCCAGACCGGCCTCTCCTCAGCTGAACATCTCCGACGATTTTCACAGCAGTACGACTTGTACGGGATCCAAAGCTTCTCAACTCAAAATCATTTCAGTTGCATTTATCAGTCTTTTGTCTCCTCTGTAAATCTCCCTATTCCTCATTACATTCTCTTCCAACGCAGACAATTTAAACCAGTCAATGCAACTTTCTGTTTCTCATTAGCAAAACAGAATGGTAATGTAGCACTGGAGACCAGAAGACTTTATACTGGAGCTAAAAATAATATTTTTCTAAGCAATCAACCGAAGCTTGGTCAGTGAACCCCACTGGTTTCTTAAGAAGAGTTAAAAAAAAAAAAAAAAAGATCTATTCTTAGAGTTGTAGCGCTACACCCTTCACTGACTGTTTTCACTCCCTCCCTCCCTCGCCCCTGAGGTCACTGACCTTGAGGTCGCAGGTGGTGTTAATGAGCAGGTTGGAGGGTTTCAGGTCTCTGTGCAGCACATTGGCGGAGTGGATGTACTTAAGCCCTCTCAGGATCTGGTAGAGGAAATAGCAGATGTGGTCGTTGCTCAGCTGCTGCGTCTTCAGGAGCTTGTACAGATCCGTCTCCATCAGGTCCTGGACGATGTAGCTGGGAGTCGCGGGGGGGAAAGGGCAGTCAAGGAACCGTGACAGAGGAAGGGATCAGTCATGACCTGGATAGAAAAGGTCTGTCTGTTTACATTTTTAAAACTCTGAAAGGTGCTCCATGTACTGTTAAGGGGGGGGGACATTTTTTTTCCCTTTCTGGTTCAAAAGAGACAATCAAATTAGGAGCAACCACACTATTATGGCACTTCTTTATTGTGACCAAATTTTTAAAACAAAAAAAGGTCTGAGTTTTTGGTGCTTGCTGTCCTAGAAGTCAAATTTGGATGGACGGCATTCCAGTGCTACTCTTTGCGCAGCAATGCAAATGCTGTGCTTCGAAATAAAAAGATTTGGCTCTGAAATGACTGCCCAGGTCATATCGAAGCTTCAGCTTAACATCGCCTCTATACAAGTCATCCACAAACGGCTGCTCGTTTCTATGCCGTTACATCGAAATCACGCAGATGTCTAGTCAGAAATAACTTGAATCCTAATCACTTAATAGATGCACCTCTACAGGGGGTGCTCCAATAAAAACTCCTCTCATTACAGTTTGGTGTGGCTTGCCACGATCACAAGGATACACATCCCTCATGTACTCAATGCGGCGTGCTCTCAGGATGTCATTGATGCCGATGATGTTTTCGTGGCGGAACCGAAGCAAGATCTTGATCTCCCTCAGTGTGCGCTGGCAGTAGGTCTGGTGCTCGAAAGGGCTGATCTTCTTGATGGCCACACGGATCTTGTTCACATTGTCAAAGGCAGAGCTGAGGGAGGGAGGGAGGGATGGATGGGGTTACAAAAAAAAGAGAGTGAATCAGAAATGGGGGGGGGGGGTGAATCAGAAATGGGAAGAGGGAGAGAGAGAGAGAGAGAGAGAGAGAGAGAGAGAGAAGAGGGGTAAGGCAGGGACAGCCAGTGAAGGGGAGGGGGGTGGGGTGTGTAAAGGAGAAGTTACACCACGGTTGAGTTACACCACAGCACAAAGGACAGATGCATCAGAACACAACAGTGCTGCTACTGTTCCATATGTCAAATGCGACGCTTGAGCTAAAATATAACAACAACAACAAAAAAAAAACAGGGGGAAAGCCTTTCATAATGTTTTCTTAAACAAGGTGATATTCAAGGCTTTTATTCAAAGAAACAAACACGAATGGCTACACGAATTGGACAAAAAAAAAAAAAAAAAAAAAAGCATAGTTATTAGGGTGAAAGGATTTGTTAAACAGTGAAAAAGTGCATCTCTTCAGACGCGAACAGAGAGAGAAAGACAGAGAGAGATGTTCCTACTCATTCCACCAAAGTGAAAGAGATCAATGACACACCACTGTGCTCAGTAAAGCTTCTGCCAGTGGCTCTAGCAATTCAGAGAAACAATGGTTGAGGTATAACATGGATGCTTGTTCCTGTTGGGACCTATTTGGTCATCCATGTTGTGGTTGAATGACATGACAGGGTCCAATATATTTACTTGCACATTTGAACTCTCCCTGCATTTCTCCCTTCTAAGCTTGACATTAGAGAGCTCTTATTCAAGTAGTGAAGAACAAAGTTGAGAAACAAAAAGTTAATAGCCTCTTAAAAGTCACAGCCGCCTGAAAAGTCACACAGGCAGGTACAACGCTACAAACAAATCAAACAGAACGGGCTGAATTTCGTGACGCCTTTCTCAGGAAATCTACCTTCCCGGTCAAAGACCACCATTACTAACAGGATCGACCGTTATCACTTACACGTCTATCATTAGTAACTTTATTAACAAACGTATTTCTGGCCTTGGGACAGGAGTTACTTCGTAAAATAAACTGGAGCCACTAACCAAAAAGTTAGACACAACATTTTAAAAGCAATAAAACATTGTAATGCGCAATGATTCCCTCCTACTTCCTGTATTGAAAAATTATTTGCCAGCCTCATAACCACGCCTATTTGGATGGCTAGATAGTAAAAAGAAATGTCAGCTAACGACTAGCATGCGGACTTAGCTTGCTATGCTACCATACCTAGCAGGCATTAGCTACTCGTCAGTAAACATGAAATATCTTATTGTCCATTAAAAGAAACTATTGTCAGCCCATGCACAAATTAACACTTTGGAGAAAGCCTGCTAATGAAAGTGCAAAGCAAGCAATCTACATACAAGCTCAGACTGACACGAAAAAATGACAGCTAGTTATCTGGCTAGCATAGCAAGCTATAGGAGCAGATGCAAAGCTTGTATTAATCTGTTTGCTAGCCATTCATGGCGATTCTTGTGCGAATCATTTGTGTGCACAAGAAGCGCATATCTTGTTGAATATATCAAAATCCATTGTTTTGAACATCTTAAATTAATTTAAGACACTATTTTCTGTAATGCTGTCGAAGCAGGCATTAATCGCTGAAGAGCCAACACCTTTCACTCTATTAAAACAGTTGAGCTAATCTCACAGTTGGTTTTCAAGCTTGACAACATGCAATTTCCTTACCAAACCATTCCATAGGCCCCCTCCCCGATGTACATAAGGTCAGTATAACGGGGGCCAACGTCAAAATTTTGTCCCTTCACCGACTCCAGGCCGGGTTTGGATCCCGCAGCTCCAGTCGCTCCCCCAGGCGCAACAGCTCCGCCAGCCCCGGCGGCACTGCTATTTGAGCCTGTGGCTCCGGCTGCCGCCGCGCTGCTACCCGAGTCCGCCATCGCTCTCGTAAAGAAATCGACTCTCTCTCTTCCTACAATATTTCGGGGGAGGGGGCCTTGTGCAGCTCTCGGATTAACAGCGGGTTTATTTATTCGCAGATGTTTGCGTTTCCTTAGACGGCAAGTTTCCCTGACAGTCGAAGAGGAGTCGTTCAAGGCCCCCCTTCAGTGTGTGAGACTATGTGTATGAATGTGTGTATGTAAACGGATTCCGTGCGAGAACGCGGAAAGCTCTACTCAACCCCTCAGGACCGCGCGTGCCAAGCCTACACTAGCAGAGTCGGTCGTGAAATGACAGTGCGTATGAGTGGGCGTTCAAATGCCACCCACGATTACAGTTAGTACTATTTGATGTAGGTTACAATTGGGCAGGGACAGAAGAGAGAGGCGGCAGGGGGATTGCGGTTGCAGTAAGTGAAAGCTGAAAAGAAACGATGCGCCACTATGCGTGAGAACGTGTGGGCTGTGTTCTTAGGCTGGCACTAAAGTCGATAGTTTTCACCAAGATTAAGAGTTTGTGAACACACTGCAATAAAGGTTTGAATTGCTGCGTATCTAAATACATTATTAAATCCGTCTATGGTCTAGTTTCATAACCATCAAGCCCGTTTGCCAAAGTTACTGTACTCGTGTGCTGCTGATGTGGTTAGGACCTTCATTTGGACACTTATACAGGCAGATAGAGTGGACTATGGCGCTTCATGTAGTTACACTGCAAAACCACGCTGCTTGAAAAGATCCCGTTCCGTCAAGTGAGAATCTGATGCAAAATAAAAGGAACACCTGAAAACTAAAGCACAAGCCACTTCTTTCCAAAAGACCAGTGCTTTCCAATAATTTAAAGTGGCCCAAAAACCAAGGTGGTCACTTGTATACAGGGGCATGTATGCAACCAAAATGAGGTGAAACATCAGTCTGTTAAAGCCACCCAAGTAGCTGAATGACTTAGGCAGCAGTTGACAAGGCTCCATGATCTGACCCCTATCTGTCAGAATTTGGCTAGATGTAGTGTCCAAGCAGCACAACTTGACAGTTGCTTGTGCAAGAAACGATGCAATTACACAACTTTAGAAACTTTCCAGACAATGCATTTTATTTATGCTTCAGGTTCGAATGGATTCTCCTTGACAACGAGATGGAGGGACGTTTCACCTTCCCATTGGATACCTTCAAGGGAAAAAAATAAATCCATTTCAACCAAGGCAGCACCCATGGCATCGATTTGGAATTCTTGCTCAAGTTAAATCAATCCACACCTGCGTCCAGCGGTGCATCTCTCCCCTTCCTGGAGGCACAGCTTGTTTCACAGCAGTCACATGCCCCATTATTTTCATCTGCAGTGATCCACCTGAAGGAGATGGCTTAGTTAAGTGGCGCCAACCACAAATGCGCAAGATTAGTGTGTATTTGATACATACCCATTGGGAGAGAAGGAACAAGCCTTGTGCACTGGACAAGTAATAGTCGAAGCTGATCTAGCCCTCAAAAAGCATGTGATGTAGATCTGCGCAAAAAAAAAAAAAAAAAAAAAAAAAAAAAAAAAAAAGGGGGGGGTTAGCAAGACCTGCACCATTTCTGAAGCTTTAAGGCAAAGGGGCAATAAACATCCAAGCCAATACAGCTTGGTCCCATTACATACAGAGCCATCGCCTTCCTGGAACCTGAAAGCCTCCAACTGAAACTGGAGCTTGTCAGGCTGGGCCCGGGGCAGGAAGCGGGAGTCTGAGCCTGTAATCTTGGCATCAACCATACACCTACAGGGAAAGAACATATGATGTCACTGTACTTCAGGAATGAGCTTGTGTCTATCAAAGACCTGCCTTTACCCATGGTTGTCAATGAAAGGATAACGGGGGACAGCATTCACATCTGGGACCGTGGTAGCCACACAGCTGTCCACAAACACACGCAGGGGCACGTGCATGTACTGAATCACAGATGCTTGAATATGGATGAAGTCACCCAGGAAGTACTGGTTGGAAGGTCTCTCAAATTGCCAGTCATCTGCAAAGAAAAACCATTTGTTGAAGCCACATCCATGGTCAGGAGGAGGATTCACAGTAGCGCTACCCACCGGTCATGAGCTGAAGGGAGAAAATAAGGAGTTCCTCTGCGATCTTGGAGTCAGTATAAGGGATCCAAGTGGGTCTCAGGGCATCACTGCTTACATCATGTTTCCTGTTGTTCAAATACAAGCATCGCATATCATAAATCTCATTCTGAAGTAAGACCACCAAGCAAGATGCACAAGAACGGTTCTGGAACAGAGTCAGACCTCACCTTAAATAGTGGCACTCGATACCAACCACAGCGCCACCTGTCCTAACAACTGGAGTGCCAGCAAGAGGCTCTGGCGCATAGACAAGGTTGAAGCTGTAGATGAGCTCTTCCTCAGTCATCTGAATCGAGATGGAATGGTTAGGGAGCAGAATTCAACACTGTCAAAAACACAGGCTGCACTCAGTACTTGGTTCATTGCCCAAATGTATAGCCTACCGTTAGTACACTGCCACACGCCTGTAGTTCGGATTCAAAGATCAGGACCTCATCTGCTGCATCTTCCTCAGCGGCAGCACAACCTCCCAAGGTGAGAGCCGATGGCTGGATGTGTTGGTTGATGCCAAAGAGGTCCTTCTTCACCTCCACCCGCACCATGTTCTCACCACACTGAACCGCAACAGTGTTAGCAGGAAGAGGCGTTTTCAATTCAAATGCCACCTCTGGCTTCTCTGCTTCCACTGGAGCTTCTGGAAAGCTCCAAGCCAGCTCCTTAACGGGACCCTGCAGCACTTGCTTGGACTGAAAATCCACTGGCTCTTGCACAGGTTTCTGTATTGGCATCTGAAATGCAGGAGCTTCCTGCTGAACAGGCTTCCCATGTTCAGGCTCCTGAGGAGTTTGTACTGGCTCTTGATCATTGAATCTCTCTGGTGCTTTCTGCCACGTTGGATTTTTCCAAGCTGTTGGATTTTGCCAAGATGCATGCTGTGCCTCATTCAAGCTAAGGGCAAAAAGCACCAAAAGGCCACTAACACCAAATTTGAATCCCATTATTACAGCCACAGAGGAGCTATCAATTGTGGTGGCACACT
This sequence comes from Chanos chanos, assembly GCF_902362185.1. Taxonomy (NCBI): domain Eukaryota; kingdom Metazoa; phylum Chordata; class Actinopteri; order Gonorynchiformes; family Chanidae; genus Chanos; species Chanos chanos. The sequence continues at coordinate 8,420,046 of NC_044510.1, forward strand.
GCTGTTGCTTTTTTGTAGCACACTGAATAAGTGTGTCTCCACCCACCAAAAAAGAGTCTAATTAACCCCTGGACCTTTCGAGTTACAAAAGCTACCATTCGTCTTTTGCTCTTTAGTACAAGGTCATCCAATGTTGTTAGATTTTTAGTAAACCAATAATCGAGAGTCAGACTGAACAAATGCTATGCACAAACAAGCTCAATATGTCTATATATATATATATATATATATAAAATCTATATTAAATAAAATGGCTGTTCAGAGCATGTTTGTATAGTTTCTCCTTCACACACACACACACACACATGCACACAAAATATTCATTAATCTATTTTAAAAAAAAAAGCATTTATTTGAAAAGAAACTAGTAACAAGAATATTTTAGAGCAGTGAATCTCAACTCCAGTCCTGAGGGCCCCCCTGCCCTGGACGTCTTTGTTTTAACTCAAGGCTGACACATCTGATTCCACTGATCAATGAATCATCAAGCCCTTGATTAGCTCAATTAACTGTGACGACGAAGAGTTAAAACAAAGACGTGCAGGACAGGGGGCCCTCAGGACTGAAGTAGAGAATCACTGCTTTTCAGCATCTTCAAGTTTTTCCCATCTTTAGCATGCTATTTAGCTTGTAAAATACAATTTCATCTCCGAATAATACTCAGACTTGACTCTTCAACTCTCAACAAAATCTTGAGTTTGCCATTTTGCAGTTATTTTTTAGATCAGTTCAGTGCTGCCACATCAGTGAAGGCTATATTCTTACTAATGGCTCATAATCTGATTAATGTTTGGGCTTTACTGTGCCACAACAGTTGTTCACCTTAGGCCGTATTTATTTTGGCCAGGGTTTGGGTTCTCTTTGGATGCCAGGAAAGCTGAAGGAAACTTTGGTTATTGCAGATGGTCGCTGACACTCAGGATTTATTTTGGTATCACTAAATGACCCCCCCCCCCAAAAAAAAATCAGTAATACTTTCCAACATTCTTTTTTCTTTCATTGTCAATGTTGACCATATAGACAACCATAAAACAGCTGATCTGACTGATGGGAGCTTTAGGTGTTGTGTTGGAGGTGAGGATGACAGCAAAGAGAGAATGACTTTCCTGAGATTTGTGTGGTAATATCCTATTGGATGACATGTAAGAGCCATGGTGTACAAGCTGTAACTGACATGGCTTTGACAAAGGTTTTAATGCCACAGAGCACTTGATACTACTTGAGATACAAACTCTTCCCCCCCCCCCTTGCTCTGTGTGTGAGCATGTATTAACACCTGCAAGTATGCATGGTGAGGTCTCAGCAAGCCTTGTATTGGTGATTAGTCTTGTGAGTGCTCACTGAGCTAGCCTCTTTCAGTTACTCACGCTTCCCCCCCCCATGTGAGACAAGGATAGTCCAAGTATGAAGCAACCTAAAAAGAATATAACTTTGAGTTCACCCCCTCACTAGGGATAGAAAGCAGCACATTTGATTTGTAAGGGGGGGGGGCCCAAGGTTTTCAGACCACATCTGTGCTAAAGAGTTAGGTCCCTTTTGCATGCTTTGAAGGATCATGTTATTTTGATGGTGTTTACAAGAGATGTGCATTACTGTGACGTTTGGCTGTTCTGTAAATGGCTCAGTTTAAAGCAGGAGCAGTGGATCACAATGTAGAGGCCTGTTAATTCTGAACAGCACTGGGAAAGTTAAGCTTCCTGGCTTTACTGCAGGGGTCTTTAGACACACAATGGAGAGACCCCCCCCGCTTATCCATTAAACACACCAATACAATTCCTGGATATTTCATAGTTCTTTATTCGGTAGAACTCAACTAATCCAATGGATTCTCCCTGACAAAGAGACTGACAGAAGCTTGGCCTTCCAATTTCAGAGCTGGGGGGGGGGGGAGGAAAAAAAAGGAGTTAGTTCACACAGGCAAGGAACAAACATTTCCCATGGCAGGGCATCAGTGTGGAATTCTCACTCAAGTTAGTCCACACCTGTATCTGCGTTAAGATCTCTTCCCTTCCTGAAGCCACAGCCAGAGTCACAGCAGCCACACACCTGGTCATCTCTATCCGCGGCGGTCCATCTGAGGGAGACGGCTCATTTAAGCTACAGGACCCTTAAACACTTGGGATCAGAATGTACTGCACACATACCCGTTGGGAGAGAAGGAACAAGCCTTGTGCTCTGCATCAGTGGGAGATGAAGCTGCTGTAGCCTTCAAGAAGCACGTAATGTAGATCTGCAAAAGCAGTTTAGCTCAGCAAGACTTGGCATAAAGCTCAATGGTGCAACATCCAAGCCAAGAAAGGGAACGGCCCTTTACATACCAAGCCACTGTCCTGCTGGAACCTGAAAGCCTCCAACTGAAACTGGAGCTCATCGTCCTGGACCCGGGGCAGGAAGCGGGAGTCCGAGCCTGTAATCTTGGCGTCGACCATACACCTGTCGGAAGGAATGTATAACGTCACAGTACGTCATAAGGAGTTCATTCACTTGTTGAGGACCTGCCCTTACCCATGGTTGTCAATGAAGGTATAACTCGGAACGGCGTTCACATCTGGGACCGCGGTAGCCACGCAGCTGTCCACAAACACACGCAGGGGCACGTGCATGTACTGCATTACAGATGCTTGAATATGGATGAAGTCACCCAGGAAGTACTGGTTGGAAGGTCTCTCAAATTGCCAGTCATCTGCAAAGAAAAACCATTTGTTGAAGCCACATCCATGGTCAGGAGGAGGATTCACAGTAGCGCTACCCACCAGTCATGAGCTGAAGGGAGAAAATAAGGAGTTCCTCTGCGATCTTGGAGTCAGTATAAGGGATCCAAGTGGGTCTCAGGGCATCACTGCTTACATCATGTTTCCTGTTGTTCAAATACAAGCATCGCATATCATAAATCTCATTCTGAAGCACGTCTACCAAGCAAGATGCATATAAAGGCTTTTGGGGTAGAATCAGACCCCCACCTTAAATAGTGGCACTCGATACCAACCACAGCATCACCTGTCCTAACAACTGGAGTGCCAGCAAGAAGCTCTGGTGCATAGACAAGGGTGAAGGAGTAGATGAGCCCATCCTCAGTCATCTGAATCAAGATGGAATGGTTAGGGAGCAGAATTCAACATTGTCAAAAACACAGGCTGCACTCAGTACTTGGTTCATTGCCCAAATGTATAGCCTACCGTTAGTACACTGCCACACGCCTGTAGTTCGGATTCAAAGATCAGGGCCTCAGCTGCTGCATCCTCCCCAGCAGCAGCACAACCTCCCAGGGTGAGGGCCGATGGCTGGATGTGTTGGTTGATGCCAAAGAAGTCCTTCTTCACCTCCACCCGCACCATGTTCTCACCGCACTGAACCGCAACGGTGTTAGCAGGAAGAGGTGTTTTCAAATCAAATGGCCCCATTGGCTCCTCTGGTTCCACTGGAGCTTCTGGAAAGCTCCAAGCCAACTCCTTAACGGGACCCTGCAGCACTTGCTTGGACTGAAAATCCACTGGCTCTTGTGCAGGTTTCTGTATTGGCATCTGAAATGCAGGAGCTTCCTGCTGAACAGGCTTCCCATGTTCAGGCTCCTGAGGAGTTTGTGCTGGCTCTTGATTGCTGAACTTCTCAGGTGTTTGCTGCCATGTTGGATTTTGCCAAGATGCATGCTGTGCCTCATTCAAGCTAAGGGCAAAAAGCACCAAAAGGCCACTAACACCAAATTTGAATCCCATCATTACAGCCACAGAGGCACTCTCAGTTTTAGTGACATAGTGAGCTTGTCTTTTTGTAGCACACTGGATAAGTGTGGCTCCACCCACCAAAAACGAGTCTAATTAACCCCTGGACCTTTTGAGTTACAAAAGCTGCCGTTTGTCTTTTGCTTTTTAGTACGGGGTCATCAGATATTGGTAGACTGCTGGTAAACCAATATGTTCAGTGTGTTATGTTTCTTGATATGTGTTCAGAGAACTGTATGTTAGGTTGACTTTTGGCTGATTCCCCAATAGGTGTGGCTCTGCCTACCAAAGATGAGTTTAATTAACCTTGGGACTTTTTGAGTTGCAAAGAAGTGCTGCCACTTACCTTTTGATTATTTGTAAAGGCTCCTCAGATATTAATTGACTGAGTAAACCTTTAAGTTGAGACTCTCATTTTTTGAGAAGTACTGAAGCAGAAGAATAATATTTCATCATTTATATATTTTTTTGGGGAGGGGCAAACCACATTGAGATGCAAGATGTTAGACTTTGTCGTTACAGAAATCAAATCTTTAAAAATGTTTTGAATGTAGTTTGTTGCCCTGGCCCAATAAACAGCATACAGACTGTCCCCATGAAGTATGCTTTATCCCTAATGAAGCATACTTCCAGGTAACCAGTTTCAGGAGCTTGGTTTAAACAGCAGAACCATCCCCACAATCATTCCTTTCAAACCCAAAAAAACATTTGCCTAATTACCCAAGATGCCTTGTCTAATTAAATAACATATGGGCAAATATTCCAGCGCGTAATTTAAATTTAGTATAACTAAATAACTTGAAATCTGCACAGCAGATCACAATTAAGTATCTGCAAATGGCTACCACAACAGTAAAGACAGCCACACCTTTAGGGGCAAAGCTCTTTATTCAGGCAGGGATCAAAGCACCAGAGGCGCACTACTGTAGTCACACAGAAAATGGGGCCATTTTGGGAGCAAATGCCACTTCTTGACCAAGGAGTGTTGATCTCTTATGCATTAATATGCCTCCTTGGCTGGTGCTAGTGGCAGATGTATAGTACTCAGAAGTATTGCAGTGCATGAAGACCTAACCAAAGGAAATCCATGTATGAGGTCACAGATCACGTATAATAACACTACAACAGAATGGGAGTAAATTACTTGCTCTCTCAGAGGGGCCACAGAGTCAAGATCTACATATGAAATGATGAAGCACTTATAGCGGGTTAGAGGGGAAAGGGTGCGGTAGGCAACTGACTCAGAAGTAGTGAGACCTAATTTTAAAGAACAGGAAGACCATGTCACACAGCTTCACCGGTTACAATCAAACAAAAATACAACACTGTCTTCTCAGAGTCTCGCATGCCACTCTAAAAAAACGGTGCTGCCCATCAAAACAGCAGTTTTTAGATTTACATTAGCCAGCTGAAATTTTAGGCTGGCCACAAGGAATTTCATCATATTTATTCACACTACATCTTAGAACTGGCAACGACTTAGGCAATGACCACCACAGGCTAAAATCTTTGAGGTGTATAAAGCTGAGGTCACTGGGAAGCAAAGCTGCTTTTTGTTTTGCTAGTTTCTAAGAATTGGGGATTGGATTGCTCTTGATATATCACATGCAAAACTTCAAATGATTCTTTTGCTTTTTTCTAATCAGCAACAGTCTGTCTATCTGTGGACAATGAAGAATTTCCAATGTCAGATTGCTTTCACTGACACCAAAAAGTGATTTATTTGTGTTGCTGGACTAGGCAGGGCACAAATATGCAATCAACAAAAATATATTGTCCACTTGCATAATAATTGCAGTGCTATGAGGACTGGTATTGGATCTGTAATTTCCTGACTCTGTGATTTCTTACTTCCTTAGTGTACTTTAAGTGATCAAAATAGCAATAATAATATTAAAAATAATAATAATGATAACTACTACTACTAATAATAAAACTGATGTTGATATGGTGGTTGCTTATCACTGCTCATCATTTGCAATGGTAATTTTCACGTGCATTTTAGAAAAAATAATGGAATAATTTGAGGAAGGAATTATAAAAAAACCCGACGAGCTGAGTTATCTTTAGGCTCCTTATTTACCTTGCTTCAAACAACACAGTTGCTAAGGAGTCACAGTTGCTAAGGAAGTGACGAAAGACATTCTTCGGTCATTACGTCACTACAATTGTACGGCCACATTGCCCGCTCTACTTCCTGGTTACGCTGAAGTTGTTCATCTACTAAGTGATGATAAATAGGATCAACAACTTGGTTAAATCTGTTCATATTGCTCTTACTCTCATAGGGCTGCCGTATCCAGTTTGTTCTCTAGAAACGTGGTACGTACGCTAATTAAATTTTCATGTAGACCGTGTTATCCATTTTACTGATGACCGGCTAGCGGCTGTTCTAGATTGATAGCTCATAGGTTTGAGAATTTAATAGAGCTACTGACTATTTCATGAACTTAACTGCAGTGTTGTCTTACGTGACGGTGTGCAGACCTATAAAATTAACCTTCAAAATATTGTTTTGATTTTCTCTCACCCTTTCGACAGTTATCTAACAAGTAATTGCAGTGGCGCTGTAACGAAAGACAGTTTTGATCACTTAGCAAAGATGTGTAAATCTGAATTTGTCTCACAGTACAGACGTGTAGCAATTTATCATAAAGAATATGGTTTAACGTCGTCATTCGTACTGGTAAACATTTTACGACAAACCTTTTTCCAACGCTTTCTCTTAACCAGTAAGGCCATCAGCTCCAGTGCTCGAAGTCTCTGTGCTACCAGTTCTACCATCATGCCTTCTTTACTGCACGTTAAGGCCAGATGTCCACTGTACCCAGGATCAGACACACGTCGTTTTCCAGTCCCGGATGATAAGGTGAAATGGGAGACAGAATGGCCTGAGTACAGCCCTGTGAATTACACAGCACCCATAGTTCTGAAAAGACCTGTCTGGGCCGACCCTGATATTGGGTAAGTAAGCAATTGGAATAGCTACCTTACATTTCTTTTCAACCTTATATGTATATACACTATGTTATTTGACTGATATTAATGTTGCAAAGCAGAAGTATTCCAACACAGTGAAAATGCTGATTGTCATAGCAGTATCATTTTTTTTAAAGAGCGCTGAGATGCAGATTTGTCTTGTTTTGAGGGGAGATTTTATAGTTAATCGACTGATTTATGTTTTCCCACAGTTCATTTACTCCTAGGTTTAACTCACTGGATGGGTCTGTGGATAGAAGGAGCCATGTGGGCGAATACCGTGTTAAAAATGGAAGACCACTGTGAGATGAATTATTTTCTATTTGCTTACTGTTTGACAAATCAGTTTTACTTCATTCTACACTTGCTAACTTGCCACACTTCCTTTTTCCATTTCTTCCAGCAACCCACAGGGTAGAACTGGCGTAATCGGACAAGGGCTACTCGGAAGGTGGGGCCCTAATCATGCTGCAGACCCTATTGTAACCAGGTAAAGAAACTAATTATATTGTTAACAAGTATCATTTCATCACACACACATACACACACACACACACACACACACACTTCATTCCATTTTTAACCTCATCAAACATCATATTGAAACACAAAGGCTGATTCCATCCCTGCAGTTCCTCTTGTGATTTCCCCTTTACTCAATTTGAGATGTGATAGTATAGACTCTCAGTTGTCCTCAATTCTATATGTAACTTTACTTTCTCATTTGAAACCTCATTGCCATTAGCATTACGTTACCATTCTCTAAATACTTCTCCCTCTCTCCGTGTCATTACACTGTAGGTGGAAGAGGGACTCAGCGGGACGACGTGTGATTCACGCCACTTCTAAGCTCCCTTTGCTGCAGTTCGTGTCGATCAAGAGGAAAGACTGCGGCGAATGGGCCATTCCAGGGGTCAGTGCTTCACTGTTGTGTTAACCCTATGGTACCACCCATGCTCTGTCATGTGTGTGTACATTTGGAATAGGAATTACCCAAGGAAGCTTCAGTTTCTAGTAATCTGTTTATTAGTCTGTCAGTATTGTATACGTGTAGTAGTCTCAGGGGCCCACTGGGGCCACTTTTTTTTCCCCCTCACATTTTTATCATCCTTTTTTTCCCAATTTAGTCATATTTTATTGCAGTGTTTTGCTAGTCCTCCTTGCTTACATGACCCCCACACTAGCAGTGAAGGTGCAGAGTTCGTCATGGAGTTATTAAAGCCGGAGTGTAGTCACGCCTTCTTTACATCAGAGCATGGGAGGGCTTCTCTGGGAACCCCTGATGTGTGTAGAACTTCACACTATACTCCCCAGATCCCCCCCCCCACTACTAATCTAGCACCCTCAACCACCCAACAGTGTTGACATGATGTAAGAACCGCAGCGACCCACGGGGTGGGGGTTGCGGGCTGGCGTATTTTCCACTGAGCACCCGTGAACACTTTGTTCTGAGCAAGAGAGTACCGCTCATTGGGTGTGTTTGTGGCTCTGATTTTATATGTAAAGGGAATGGTGGATCCTGGTGAGCTAGTGTCCCTGACACTGCAGCGTGAGTTTTCAGAGGAGGCCCTGAATAGCCTTGAAGCGTCCCCTCAGGAAAAGGAAAAGATCCTCGAGCGTATCACTAAACTTTTCAACTCATCTGGTCTGCAGGTCGGTCGAAGATAAAATACACTAAGCCTGTTTAATAATTCAGATTTTTTTTTGTTTAAAAAATGAAAACGGAGAGATAAAGAAAGGGCTGGGTCACAACACTGTGCTGTATTGTTCTGATGTTTTCCAACGAATTCTTTTTTTCTTTTTTTTTTTTTTGTCAGGTATATAAAGGCTATGTTGATGATCCGAGAAACACAGACAACTCCTGGATGGAAACAGTTGCTGTTAACTTCCATGATGAGACAGGTAATAGATGCATTGCATTCAACCATCACAGGTTAAATAAGTAATCAAAAGAACGAAACACAATAGACGTTGAAACTGTAAAAACATTTGGGAGTTATGCAATAAGGCCAGTGGTGCTGTAAATAGGCTACTGTTTGTGTTTGGTTTTTTTTCTCCATTGTATTTATTTTCATTTAATCCTTGTCACTTAGGTAACAGCGTGAGTGAGCTGCCATTGCAAGCAGGTGATGATGCGGGTCAAGTAAGTTGGATTGATGTTGACTCTGCACAGCCCTTGTATGCAAGTCATTCCCATTTTCTGGAGGTTGTAGTCAAGACAAGACATGCCCACTGGTAATGGAGTGGGGATAAAAGTTCTCCAGAGGTTTTTACAAGGGAATTAACATAAACAATGTAGACATCACGGTTATACTTTTGGGGAGCTGAGTGAAATGGGGCCTGAGGAGACAACTTATTGACTATATATATATATATATATATATATATATATATATATATGGCCTTCCGTACACTACTAAAGCTTGCTCCAACTGTCACCAGTAACCATAAGCTGGTCTGGTGAATTAGTTCTTGAAAGATGAAGAAGCAGAATGCACTGGAAATAAGGTTTACTGCGAACATGACCTTTTAGCACTTTTTAAAAATGAGGACTGAAGGAATGAGACTGTACCAAATGAGGGTTCCTTTATGTGGATTATTTGATGGCTTAAAGGTCATTCAATTTGATCTTTTTGTGTGTGATGTAAGAAATACACTTAATCACCATGTTTGTCTTTGTATAACCGTTCTATTGTTACAATAGGATTCAATTTTGAACGGTGGATGCCATCCTGTACTGTCTATAACCAAATTTGTGAATGTGTCTGTGTTGTCTAAATATCACTAATACAAAAGCTTGCCATCACCTCAGTGTGTGTGTCTGGTATTTCTTTTTAGTTTTATACGAAATATGTCACTATAATTTTTTTAACATCATGAAAACTGTGTGAACAATTAATTAGACAAGCAGGTGTGTATTAAAGTACTTTGTGCAAGCACATCAAATAATTGCTCCCCAAAAGCCTGCTAAATTGTGTTTAATTCTGATTTTTTAAAAGTAACTCAAGGTAGAATTCTTTGTACTAAATTATAAATTAAGCTGGAAGCCAGAAACTCTTTAGAGGTTGTTCTAGATATCTGGTTAGTCCCATCAGGATTTCATGCTCCTTTGCTGTCTTCTGAATGGATTTGACAGTGCACTTGAAAGGGTACCGAATACCCTGGTCAACAGAGGGCGCCGTTGAGGGGAGTCTGACTGAGTTGCTGGGACTGAAGGGACTTCTGCACTTTGCGCAGAGTAGGCCTGACAATTCTCCTTTGAGGAGCGAGGAGTAGATGAACCATCACTCTCAATGCCTGGAAAAAGGAAAATTATATTAAAAATCTTTATAGAAAAGTGACATATTTACAGACTTAACAGAAAACTACCCAGCAGAGATAAAAGGGCATGTTTAGGGGGTATGAGATCCAGGCCAAGTTTGCAATAAAGGGTAACTGTTTCACAAAACATAATGCAGCAGACGTCCTAGTTGCTGATCTCAAAGTCCCTGAAAACCTTATGAAATTTATTAATACCTAATTGAAATACATATTTAGAGCATTTGAATGACTGCCCAAACCCAAGGCTCCTTTTCCACTGCATGGTACCGGCTCGACTTGACTCTACTCACCTTTTTTGGCTTTCCATTAGGCAACGCTGTCCATACTAGCAGGTATCCAGTACCTGGTATCTGCTACTTTTTTTGTTATCACCTCCGTTGAGGCTCCAAGCAAGCTGAGGCGTGACGTGAAAACACTGCAGACTACTGATTGGTCAGAGAGTGCTGGTTTCTGGTTGGTTTTTGTGTTTATTTTAGTCGCTAGCAAAACTAAGCCTGTTACCTAATGTTAACTCTAGGTTAGAATGAGTTATGGTGACAGAGGATGCTCTCAACTGCATCATGGAATGGCAGTTGAACTACAGTGTTTTTATTCTGCCTAAATGCAACAGTGACAAATATATCTGTGACTTGTATGTCTGTAGTTAGAGTCTGTGAATTTGAAATGATTAAACCGTGGGGGGCACATAAATAAATGTGAGCTGAACAAATACCTAACATGGCATGGTAACCAAACAAAATTATATAGCTTCTCTTTCAAAGGTGTAGTGTGAAATCCCAACGTCACCAGCTATATCGAGGGGGTTACTAACTGCAGCGGAAAATGAACAAGGTACCAGGTACCAAGAAGCGAGTAGAGGCAAGTAGAGTCGAGTAGAGTCAAGTCGAGTCGAGTCGGTACCATGCAGTGGAAAAGCGGCTTAAAATTCTTTTGATGACCCCTTTTTATTCACTTCCTTGCCTCATGACTACATACCTAAGATGATGAGATCAAACTAAAACTTGTTCAACCACATTCAAACATAATGCAGAGACCTTTGCAACAGGTACACAAAAATGTATACTGCTATGGCAGTTCACAATAATCCTTGGTCCTCTCAAACTTGTACCTTGTGGAATGCTGGAGACATCAAAAGTCTCAGGAGTCTCCTGCGGGGCCTTTGTTTGAGGCTCTAAGTTTTTCACAAAGCCCTATAAAAATATAGAGGGAGTACATGATAACAGTGTAGATGCATGTATTGAAGCCTTTCCCGTCCCAGATACTGAAGTAGGTACTATAACTTTGAGCTGAGGCACCTTTGTGATGTTGGGCCTTATTGATAGGAAGTTAAGGGTCCTGCTCTTCCTCTCTTGTCCAGAATGGTTCCCTTTCTGTGCCTTTGACCCACGGGTCGTAGAGCCAAGCGTCCACCTTTTATGCTTCATGTCTGACACATCTCGGAGGGGTACAGGAGATGTCTCCATCTCTATTTTGGAGGTTGGGTCTGTTAACTTCTGTGGGTCTAACAGTTCCTGCTGCATCCCGAAGTTGGTGACACAGACTGGACAGTACACAGGCAAATTACTTTGGTTTTGTCTTTTGTAGCTTGTCTTCAGACTGCTGTTCATGGTCAGGTCTTTCTCACTGTTAGATTTACTAAATTTGTCAAGAACCCTATGAGCAGTATTACTGGTAGCCTCATTAGAGCTTGACTGAGTTATGACAAGTGGATTCTTAACAAACCTAGATATACCTATGATGAAAAAACACAAAGTTCAGTGCTAATAACTGAGTGAATTTAATCTAAATGAACTGATGTCCTTAAGACTCATTCGCTGTGGTCAAATTATGAATTATGCACAAAAACCAACATTTTGACAACTGCATGTAACGGTCTACCTTTATAAATCAACAAACAGTTCCTACCTCCTTTTGATTCATGCAAATTCCAAGTAGTAGACAACCCATTCATGACACACTTTGCCATAATTTTACTGAGCTGATCCACAGTCTCAAGGAAAACCTCTGATGTGTCACCAATCTCCTTCCTAGGCATTTCACTGTCAGAAGAGGCACTGTGGAGACTAGTTCGGTTGGGCAACAAACACAAACACTGCTTCAACGATGTTCTCACAGTTTTTTCAGCAAACCCGTAAACAACATCACGGATCTCAGTCTTCAGTGGAGATCTGATCACATATGAGGACTTTGTCAGAACTGGTTCAGAGCTGGTCAAACGGGCAGCCGGCCTCAGCATCTGCTTGCTGATTCTGTTTACTTGAAGATGGTCTTTGCAACTGGCAAAATTTTCAGAAAAGAGACTGGTCATTTCTGCAGATAGCTGTTGTTCAAAGTCTCTAATGGGAGAAGGTGATGTAGCTGCTGGTATCTTGTCTGTTTCCTCTAAGCACTCATCAGCTTTTGGCATTCCTACAGTCACTGTGGGCTCAGAGATGGAAACTGAGGACCCAGATTTAATGGAAAGGTTTGATTCACCGATTTTCTTTTCACTAACATCAACTGAGCTTTCAATGACCTTGTCTGTAAAACTCAATTTTTCTAAGCCATCCAGTAAAAAGTCCAGCATCTTGTTGACTAATGTAGCCTTTTCAGCCATGCTGTATCCCAGTCCAGACTGTTTTGAGTTCTCCACCTCTGCTTTAATAGCTAAAAGAACCTGTTGTGCCATGCCTTTGGCACATTCTGTGATTTTCTCTTGATTGACGCCAGGGTGTTCAGTATCAGCACGGACAGGTTGATCACTTAGATCACTTGGACCTCTGCATGGAGGAACCTCCTGGTTGAAAGCCTCCACCAGAGCTGAGGCAGATTCAGTGGGTTTACAGCTGCCTTGGTCAGAGAGAAAGGAAATCTCATTGTTTTCCAATGTACTCTTTAAAGCACTCCCAGTGTTGGGATGTGATGGTGGGAACAGGTAGAAGCAATGTTTAACTTTATCTTGAACCTGATGAAACAGTCCAAGGACCTTGGATAACACACTGGCTCTAGGCTGGTCCACACTGACCATATTCTGTAATTCTGATGACTCTTTCACTTGACTCTTCAGTGCATCTGAGTCAACAGGTTCATTGGTTACGGAGCCATCGAAAAGCTGTGAGATGCTTTCCATGTCTTTCACAATAATGCCCACTATGTCCGATGCAACATGAAACACAGATGAAGAGGAAGCAGACTTTGTGATAACTGGTGTAGCTGACAAAGTTTCATCTTTGGGAGGTGAAGTTGTTTGAGGGGACGTTTCAGTAATAAGACCAACCATGCCTTTGAGAATGACCTCTTTCACAAGTTGATCTGCTGTAGACTCAAGGGTGACTTCTTCCAAAGAGTGATCTACTGTTGTGGGATATCCCTCATTCTCTAATTTAGATGTTGGAAATGCAGGAAGACACTGCTCCTCCGGTGTGGGGATGACAAAGTCCAACATTTGGCAGACTTCAAGGGAAACAGTTGAGGACCTTTTCACAACAGATTCTGAATATTTTTCCTGGGACGCTTGTGAATTAAACGTGGACAGAACCTGGTGAATAATCTCTTTAGAGCATGACCGAATGGCATCCTCGTTTTCCAGAGTGTTGGTGAATATGGGTCGGGGGGTTTGTTTAAAACATTTTAAGCGAAGAAAATTGGTTGATTTTAGAAGGACCTCATTCACTATTTGTTTGGCTTTGGTGTGGGAATGCTCATGCGATTTGTCTTGATCAGTTTTCTTTGACAAACTAGAGGTGGATGCCTTGGTTTCTTGAGGCTCAGTCAAACTATCCAAATGTATTACAGTATGAGGAGACTCTTGAGAGTCTCTACTTGTCCCTGCATCAACGGGCTGCTGCAAGAATAACATCTTCAGCTTACTGAAGACACCGTGGAAGAGCTTGTGGCTCACAGAAAGGACTTCTTGTCTGAATGTCTTCAACCTTAACTGAACACTTGCTCCTAAGGACTTATTTACCACAATCACCGCAACGTGCAAGTCCTCCAGTGCATCATTAAGAATACGAGAGGAGACCTCAGTGATTTGGTGTGTGGATGAATGACCGGATATAGTATCCTCCTTTTCTTTGTTATCAGCTGAAATCTGAGATAAAGCAGAGCAAAGCTTTGCCTTGGAAAGGGAGGTCAAATCCTCTGCAGCCTCTGTGATCATTTGACTCACCGCCTGTGTAACCATGGTGCGATACTCCTCCACTGCCTGTCCCATGATGATTCTATTATCCTCAGACTCCTGTAAAAGTACACTATCCTTGGACTCAGAGTAGCCAGGGCTATGGAAAACGATACTCTCCACAGTTTTATCAGAGGAAGGACAACTGCTAAGGTACGGCTCGGTAATAGCTGAATCATCAAACATTTCTGCATGATCTTCCATGATCTCTCCAATGTCAGTGTTCTCGAAACACTGTGTCAGAGATGTCATTAATTGTCTGGTGGCTTCTGCTCCCTGTGAAGACCCACCCTCTGGAGGCTGACGATGGGGTTCAGTATCCAGTTCAGACTTTATACAACGGCAGGCTGTTGCTACTGCAAGTGCAGACTGCATACAGAGCTGGTTTAAGTAAGTCTGAGATTCGTACAGGGATGAATCTGAAGAAGGTTTATCAGATGGCAACGAGTAAGAGGAAACCCTTCTCTGGCACATGAATGTCTTCAGTTTGGCAAAGACATTTCTGATCATCTTTCCGAGCACACTTCTACTGTCCAGTCCTTGTCCCTTTGGAGTAGGATAGGTTGTTTTTGGCTCGGATGACTGTGCCTCTTCCATCAATTCAAGAGCAGCCAGAGCGTTGGATATCACGGTGTCTACCACGTCCTTGGCAACTGCTGAAATTCTGTCATCTGACAGATAGCAAACTGGGTGTAAAATCTCTGAGGTGGGTGATAAATCCTGGAAAGAATCCTTAGACTTGCAATGGACATTTGGTATGGTTTGAGATGTTCCAAAAGTGTAAGACATATTTCTCTCCACGGCCTCAACAACTTTGTCTATGGCGATACCAAACACTGGCTCGTTGGGAGTCTGTGTGGTATAGAGAATGTGCCTGAATCTGGTTGACTCTATATTGCTGTCTTCTGAGTCCCTTTGCAAAGTAAAAGCATTCATTTCATGTGACACAGCAGAAAGAAATTCAATCACATGTGTGTTAAAGTCAGACTGATTTTCTCCATCATAGGTATTTACTTTGCTGGATAAATTAATAATGCTTTCAAGGATGACGATGATAATCTGCACAGCAACGTCTGCTAACTTTGATACGATATCCCTGTGTAGCTCTTCAGTGGTCACTGCAGGCTTTACTGTGCAATCCTGCTGTTTTATGACATGGTCAAGCATCTTCTCGGAGACCATGTGCAGCATCTCTTGAGCTAGCTGCAAATTTAAGGAGCGGCTTGCAGTCTCCAGACATGATGGACCTTCATGGGGAGCTACTTTTTGTAATGCCCTGGCTAAACTGCAGTTGATTTTGTCTATAATGCTCTCTACAATGGCAAATGCTGGACTGGAGGCAGCTGAGTATGTGCTTTGCTCCTGCAGCTCTTGGCCGTCCTGGACGGGTGGATGCATGATCTCACTCATTGACTTGGTAATGCCATTTTGTACAGTATCAAACACAGTGTTTGATGAGATTTTAAACAAGGATTTCAGTGGCTCAGATTCAGGCAGACTACTCATCTCACCGTCCCCCTTTTCTGGTGAGGTCTCATATAAGACCCTCTCTTCAAATGCCTTATCCTCCTCACTTGCAGTGGATGGGGAACTGAAAAATGCAGTGAGAGACCATGCAAACTAAGCAAATCAAGCTATGCACACATAGGTCAAGTTAGCTGATTGTAATAAATAACATTAAATAACATGGTAAAGGTAAAGGTGTGGTTACATGTCTACCTGTTAGGGGATGGGAAGGGAGTAGGCGTCCTTATGTTGCCAGCTGAATTGGCACTGCTGTCCCTGCTTAAGTCATGGCCGGAGCTGAAGCGAACACTGCCTGGAAGGACTACCTCTGTCACGTTCATCCGTTCATTTCCAAGGGAGCTGCTGTCACACTGAGCTGTTAACTCTGAGGTGTTTGAGTCATACTGGGTTTGAACAGCTTCTGTGAGCTCAAGGGTGGGGATGAATTGGCTGGTGGTAGCCTCTGTTACATGCTCTACAATGTCTAAGCAAACCCCGGAGAATTCTTCTTTGGTCATCTTTAATCCAAAATGAGGGCAGAGAGCAAGGGAAAAGTCCATGATTATATATTGTATCACAATCAATTTACCCCCGCAACACAGAAACAAACAGGCGGTGAACAAAATTATGAAAAAATAAACATGACAAAGGACTACTACTTTTTAAGTATTTTTTGAGGAGCTTTTTTTTTAGAAGTTCCTAGAAAAAAACCTTGAAACATTACTACAGAACTTGACGCACATCCCTGTGACTCAGTCTCAACAACAACATTAAAAAAACAAAAACAAAAACCATATGGTGGTATAACATATAAATGATGCAGCTGCAGAAGAGAAGCTGTTCGTAACACGGACAGTGAGCAAAAATGTAAAACTTTGTATAATGATCAAAAACCAAAAAACTAGCTATTTTGATACAAAGACACTCCAAATTAACCATGCATAGTAAAAACAAATCCCTAAAAAAGACAAGGGCTAAGACTAATGTACAAAGTTGGAACATGGCAAACCTAGCAAGAAACATATTTTTGAAATAGAGACAGATCTGGTAACAGAGGTTGACTCCAATCCAATATACTGCTTGGTTCATTCTGTGCAGGCATTGACAAAATGTATGGGAGCAGGTGATGAATAGTATCTAAAAAGTATTTAGATAAAAAAAAAGTGTGTAGCATATGTTTACAAAATACTCATATTTGTGAATTCTAAAAAACTCACCGTATCCTGCATGCCTTTACTCAGATGCGTCCATTGCCTGTAACAAAGTCATTGTAAAATGGCCCAAATACTTATTATGCTCTCTAATAACTGCAGCATAATGCAATATGCATTACTGCTGAAAACTGCAAAAAGGGTCACTGACAAATGATCTATTTTAGAACTTGAGGTTTCACTAGGAGAAAACACATGTGGACACTTCTAACCTTAATTTAAGACTACTTCACTATAGTTTGAAAATCACTTCTGTTGTCTCAGTGTTTTAATGGGATATCCTATAAATTTCCAACAGCTACGGTTGACTCTTCTCCACTCCCCACTGAGACTGCTTACTCATCAGTCATTTCCTCAAGGAAGCAACAAAGTTCTGAGCTGCCGGCTCTGGTATCCAGTGATAAAGACTCGCTGGTGGTGGGTTCTACTGCAGACGCGGCTGCCTCTTGTTCCTGGGTGTGATGCAACAAAACAGGATTTAGCCTCCAGTCTCTGATCAGTAGAATGACTGAATGAGAACAGTAAGGTGTGAAATCAGTGCTACATCAATCTTATGTGACACAGGGCAACATCAAACAGATAAATCATCAACTGCTGACAACCAACCAGACACAATGGTTCTACTCTAGGTTCACTGTCAGGATGTTCCTGGGTCTCCGATTCAACCACCTGCACTTGTGACACACCCAAGTCTTCATTCCTAGGGTCGTCTCTAGCAGATCAGAAGCAAATAACAGGTATCATAGGACAATGGGGCGGGAAACAGTAGTAAATTGTGATGAGCTTAACATTTATGCACTTGGCATGGTCCACACAGTCCTACTTGTGGTGGCGGGATTGTGTTCAGATGGTCATGTTTTCAAAAACCTTAAATTGTTTTAAGCTAAGGGAAAACCAAATTCATGGTAACTGCTTAGAGTATATGTAATACTCCAGTCACTAGCATTGTCAGCTCAGCTCCTCAGCTGCAATGAATGTTCACCCCTATGTGTAATAAAACCCAGCGGAAATCCTTAGCACAAGAAAGTCAGTGACTATCTAATGCTTAGATGAGCAGTTGTGTTAATTTACCTGACTCCCTCAAAATCTGTTGAGTCATAGACAACATCTTTAGTGGACGAAGGCTGCAAATCAAGAGAGATCGGTTCAGCGGCTTTACCCTCTCCATCCTAGAATACAGCTGTCATTACATTTTGTCTAAAAGATCGCAAACACGTTACTGAACAGTTGGCTAGCGTCTTAGCTTGCTAAATCAGTGCTGCGTTACTTGACTTCAAAATACGTCAGGCCTGGGCATGATTCAGCTTCAGAACATATTTAAAGGCGAAGATAGTTACCTCGGTCTCGTCCATTTTCACCTGAGAGAAAGGCGACTGATCATATTAACGTAGACAACTGTTTAGCTTATAGCTATGCTGTTAAAATAACGTAGAAATCGCGGTGGTGTTTGGACTGCTGCTGAACGTGTCTGGAACGTATCGGTCGTTAACCAACTGCCTGTTTGGGCTGTTTTCCTCAGATAACAGTAACAAAGCTTCGCCACTCTTTATTACCGCTGAGAAAACTTCAATTTTCGCGTGTGAAAGAACGTTTCTACAGTTAGACAAATTCGTTAAATGTAATTCTTGTACCATCGATGTAAAGACTTACTCCTGCTCTTGGTATCCCCGGCTGCTAGGCAACGATTCGGTCAGTTTGATAAAATACAAAAGTGCTCAGCGAAAAACCAAGAGGTTCACCCAGAATTCAGCCTAACTTTAAATTTGTAATTTGCGCTAAAGTAATTTCAGAAGCAGCATTATAGTGTACTTAATTGCCTTTACAACCGAGTTAGCACTTTAGACATTATAGCCTATCAAATCGTAGACATCTTGAACTACCTTTAAGGTAAATTCAAAGAATTACTTAGGCTATGTAAGTACTTAAGAAGTGAGATTCTTTAAACAGGGTTCTTTTTGAACCAGTGATAACAAGACACTGCAAAGACATGGTCCGCACTGATACAAAAATGTTTATTTTCACAGATCATTAGTAAAAGTTGACAATTGATCTTCATGAGAGATCAGATGGTAAGAGACTACAAGAAAATTGTTTGGTGCGTCATGTTCCCATTTGGCAAAGTGTGAAAGGATAGGTAAAGTAGTATATGGAGGACAAATGCTGAAACATGATCCGAAAAAAAAAAAAAAGACAAAAAGAAAAAAAAAAAAAAGCTGAACTGTAAACTACATCGGTCGTTTCTTCGTTACCTTAAAAAAAACAAAACCTTGCAGATAAAAAATGTTGAGAGCGAAAAACAGGGGGAAACAAACATGGGAAATGGGAAAACCCATGCTTCACACAGAAAGAAAACTATCAGAAAATAAAAGAAGGTTCCTCTCCCTCCATCCCCCTACCTCTGTATAAGACGTAGAAAAATTCAGAAAAAAAAAAAAAAAAAAAAGAGTTCACATTTAGTCTCTTAATACAAAACTACTCTACCAGCACAGTCAGGGAGAGTTGAAACAGAGGTGAGGTAACATGTAACACTCTACTGATAGACAGAAAAAAAAAGCACGAGGAGGTGAGGGGAGGGAGGGAGGGAGAGAAATTCATAGAAAATAAGAGGTAAGAAGCCATTGTATTTCAGAGATGTTCTTCCCACGAGAAAGTGGAAAGCAGGGCAGCATAAAAAGCAGATAAACAGTGAACGAGTGTCTATAGGCGCGAGGTCGTATAATGCTCCTGTTTTATCGGCGGAAGTGAGACGTGTCAGAGGAAGTAGTCGGCCACGGGCTTCTTGGAAGGGATGCCTCTCGTTTCCTGAGGGGCAGCTTCGAATATGATGAACTCTTTCTGCAGATGCTCATCTAGCTCCAGAATGGCTGCCACATTACCACACCTGACCCAGCAGAGAGAGAGAGAGAGAGAGAGAGAGAGAGAGAGAGAGAGAGAGAGAGAGAGAGAGAGAGGAGTGGAAGGAGAGAAAGAGGATCATTTAAATTAAAAACATAGACGTGAAAGAGAGTACATAAAATTTCAATGCCTCTCTGTCGCTGTGGTGGGGTGATGACTCCGTTACCCACAGACACATGAGCATGTCAGAACTGAGTGGTAGTTAATGGGGTCGAGTCCAGTCTCAGATTGACACTTGTAGATTCAATAAAAGTTTGGCTACTTCAGTTAAATATAGTCCATAACACAGACTGCTGTTTGGCAATAAGAATTGTTCTTCAATAATATAACCTTTGCACTGAGTCGTACATGTCTTTTATAGGGAACCACACTTTTCACATATGGGAAAAGGAAGAAAAGTACTCCAGATGACATCACTCTTTTCTCTTCAGCCATCAGAAGCTTAGATAACGGACTCGGATTTAAGCAAACACACACACACACACCTGTAGCAGTAGTTGGGTGCAGACCACACGGTTAATACTGTCTCATTGAAGTGCCACTTGTAGCCCTCCATGACGAGCTGATGTGCTCTGCAGATCATGTGGATGTCATTCGCCGCATTGAACTGAGCAACGACGTCACTGCCAAACAGATAGCCCGCCCCTCTGGGACTCACTCCCCAGCCTGTAGTGTCTGAGGAAGAGAGAGAGAGAGAGAGAGAGAGAGAGATGTCACCTTTGGAAATGTCATATTTAAACATATTTAATCTTTTTAAAAGAAAATGGAATTCATGCAAAAAAAAAAAAAGTCACAAAAAAAAGCCATGTGTTGGTATTTGAGCAAAAAAATGGTCAAATATTTAAAGGGGGAGGGGGTCTGGATGGATGAGTTAGCCGCCCAGAGGGAAACACCACTGTATGGGAACTGACTGATCCAGAGTCCTCTTGGTCTTCCATGGTCAGAGTCTACAGGACTAGAGAAGGGGGAAAGACTGTGGTGAGTGTCTCTTACCTTCTGGGTCTGACCACAGCAGGTCACACATGGGCCCATCATGAGGCACTTCTTGCTTCCTGTCAATAGTTCTGATCTGGTCCAAAGTTTGAATGGAAGGTGAGAGGCCTCCATGCACACAAAATATCTGCAGAGAGAGAGCGATCAAATGAGTGAAAGACAGTGAAAGAGAGAAAAAAAGGAAACATGATTAAGAGATACTAAAGAAGAACAACAGTGGCACGTCTGTCTTGTTTTGATTTATAAATTTAAAAAAAAAAAAAAATCCATGGAGTTGGTAGTTGGCTGGGGTACTGTTTGTCTCATTCACCATATGACTGAAGATCTCGATCTTGCTTTTTTCTTTGACTTTTTAAATATTTTGAAGTTACGTTTTCGCACTGCAGAGTGACGGTGTGAAAAGAATGAATCACCTTGCCATCGATGATGGCCGACAGCGACAGGTAGTCGAAGATCTCCGTGCAGTATCGCCAGACGGTGACGGAGCCGTACTTCCGTAGACACTCGTCATAGAAACCGTACACCTGCGTGATCTGCCGGGACTCGTGGTTCCCCCTGATCAGTGTTATTCTGTCTGGGTATCGCACCTGAGAGAACAAAAAGTCACGTCAGAAACAGGTGAGACACGGCCAAACAGAAAGCGAACGCGCAGTTGATGCAGGGGAAAAAAAGAGACGCACAGCGACAGGGTGAAAGAAGAAGAGAGTAAAAAAATGGTAATATTTGAAGCTACATATGTACAAGGAACTGAGGCCAAAGGTTTTGTTCTCTATAGCAACAAGGAAAGAACAATATCAGTTCCCATTACACAAAGCAGAGCCGGTTACGAACACATCATTTCAGCCCTGAAACTGAAACATATAGCTTTATCCTCTGTCTTTTACTGAAACTGTTCATGGCACTTCATGCAAACTCACTGCGCTTGTCTGCGGAGAGAGGATTAGATACACGTGCAGTTTGAATAATTAACAGATCGACAGGGGGTTGACAGATAACCAACGCTTTATTTTTTCGAATTCAAATCATTTTCTAAAATTTCCGTCATTACAATAACATGACATTCAGAGATGAGCGAGTCCTAGTTAAGGATCAACTGACTTTCATTTCCTTCTGCTGGCTTAATTTAAACCCACCTCACCTCAGCTCTGAGGAACTTTACACTTTAACAAACTTCAGCATTCAAACTTCATATAAAAGTCTATATTAAAAACTGTACCTTCAACGCCAAGAGCAGCAGAAAGGTCTCCACACTGTAGAACCCTCTGTCGACAAAATCTCCCATAAAAAGGTAGTTTGTTTCTGGAACATCTCCCCCTACCTGTCAGGAAGAGAGCATCACAACATAAATCAGTCACACGCAACACAGGGAGACTGAGGTCAAATAAACAAAATGAATCCTTTATTCAGACAACTTTTTAATGGATTGCAATATTTTAAAATGGTGTTAAAAAATGTTCAAGGCCAGAGTTTTCTATAAGTGTTGCTTCCTATAAAACAATATTTCATTGCTCCTGAGCCATAGGATGAAATTGAGACAGAAGGTGTAGGGGTGTGTGTGTGTGTGTGTGTGTGTGTGTGTAGGCTGGTGGGGGTACTTGGTGGGACGTACCCTGAATAACTCCTTCAGGTCATAAAACTGCCCGTGAATGTCACCGCATACCTAGGAGAGAGAGAGAGAGAGAGAGAGAGAGAGAGAGAGAGAGAGGAGAGTTTTCACCATGAGAACGAGAGAAAATGAAACACTGTGAATAATAAGTGTCCTTATGGATCACATATGAGAAGATAATAACAGTTGCAGTATACACTGTAGAACACTCACTGTCACTGGGGAATCCACTCTCTGAACATTACTCTCCTCTACCAGTATTTCCCTGCAATGACGAGAGAGAGAGAGAGAATCAGTGACAATTCAGTGAATGGTAACAGTAATTCTAGTATGGATTAACTAGTGTGTTTCACATCTCAAAGAGCCCTGAGCACCCGTGACAAAGCTGAGGCCTAACACGCTTTGCCTGTAAAATAATGACTATGCACAGAGAATAATCCTCTGATGGGTGTATAAATTAACATGGCAAATAAGCTGTTAGGCCAGACTATAATCCTTATGAATTATACTTGGCTGATGTGAAAAAGCTCTCTGCCAAGGAAGTGTTACAGAACTTCAGAGCAATTTCTGCCCATTTTTACTAATACAACTACATTTATGTCACTTTTATTGCATCATCTGTGTTGCCCAAGGTGTTATTTTTAATCAGTATATGCTACATAGCAGAAATGTCTGTTTGCTCAGTGGTGGAAATATAACTGTCCTATGAGAACACATTACACCATTGGATTATTTTGGATTGTGTGTCTATGAAGAAGGGGGGGAAATAAATTTTTGTGTTGATTTTTCAGTTATCGGCTCTGACAGGACGTGCTGTCTGACAGAGATAGTTCCTTGGTTTCACTGTTGGTTGTCAGAAGTATTTTGTTGTGAAAGCAAGGCTATGCGAGTCAAAGAGGAACACCCTACTACGTCGTCAGAATTAGCCTAACTATGGAACTCTGGAGGAGGACGCAACTTAGCCCCAGCTGTTTACTGCAGGCGTGTTACCTGGCTTTAGCACAAAGCGCTTTGACTTCATTTTCTTTGATGAGCTCACACCGTCGGAGCTGCTCGATTTGTCGGTCCAGGTCACTGATGTCACCCATGATTATACACATTCACACAGACAGCAAGACACACGCGTACTCACACTTGCGATACTCCAAAAAACAGTCTATGAACACATACACACACACTCCTTCTCTCACACACAAGTGATCTTCGCACTCGACTTGCGCCAGAGCATAGAAACCGGTCTCACAGAGACCACACAAATACTGATATATCAGACAAGTCGCACAGTGATGAGCTGTTTCAAAAGAGAGGGCCAAGTGAGATCAGGATCTGGGAGGACGAGAGGAAACACAGAGGAAAAGATCAAAGTCTACATGAGGAATATTTCTTTTTAAGTAATCACAACAGACTAACGCTCAAACATGTCCACCCCAACGTAGTAAAACTCGACTAAGCTTGGATAGCTAGCTGCTCTACGACATTACTGTAGTTAGCGAGTTCCTTTACAGTTAGAACGGCTTTTTTAAACAATTTCAGATGACCAAAGAAAACAAGGGCGAGGATTTTGCTCCTCACTTTTAACTCATAAACTCGTTTTCAAATAAGTTCATTCAACGCCACAACTATGCAGTTACGCAGTTTGGGGTACGTTGGCTACCTTGCTATCCAAGTTAGCTTGTTAGCCATCCAACTGTGCGAGAAGCATAGAATGTGACGTTATCAGTTCTGCCCTGTTATATATTCCTAAATACGACATCGGACGTCTACAAAAGTAGTATAAAATACCTCAAGTCGGGATGGATGGAGTTTTTGCAAAGCCCCTCTTGACCGACTCTGTTTCTCTTTTCGTTTTGTTCAACTCCCTTCCCCTCTTTTCACCGGCTAGATTAAGTAGCAATTGTTACTTCCGGTTCCGAGAGCGCACACATGAACACACATTGTGCAGTCACGACGATGGATCGAAACGTTAACTACACAGTTTTGAGCCTCTAAAAGTGATAAGCCACGTAACAACTAAACTACATACATACTTAAACATATTTACTAAAATGAGAACGTGTGTGTATCCATGTCTTTGCACATACAAATGTAAATGAACGTTTTTCTCTTGTTTTCATAGTCACAAACACTGAAAGGAATTATGTCGTGGCCCCTTTAAACACCCTTAAATCGAATACGATTCCGTAGAAAGCATTTTCAAGCAGTATTTCAAAAGGTTAAGCGGTAGCTGATCAATTTTATTGTTAAATTAGCATCTTTCACAAAGTCAATATTTTCAAACAAACAAAAACACAAAATCAAGAGTGACAGGGCTGCCTCTGTCACTAAAATAAAGTTAGTGTCAAAGGAATGCAATTAGTCCCACAAAGCGACAAGAGTACAAATCACATTGATAAGGCACAGTCATATCTTAAAAGACATTATCACCCCAATAAGAGAATCCTTAGCTCTACTCAATAATTTGCGACTTAACCCCTGCACAGGCTGTCCCTAAAGAAAGGGTCATGCAATAATTAAGTGTGGTTAATCCAGTGTGAATTTCAGTTCGGCCCAGTAGCATTCATGTCTGTGAGGCACAACTATAAGGACAAAACAATGTATCTGACATGGTAACTTCTAACATATACACAAATAAATAAAAGAAGGATGAAATGTTACTATTTGATATCCAACACTGACATTTTGAAAAGGTAGACTGATACCGTAAAGCTTTTGGTCTAAAGATTTTATCCATTAAAATATGATGCAAACTGTACCTTTGGTCTCATTCCAGATGCTGTTGCAACACTGTACCATTGCATGACCTTGCTGTGGTTGCATGAAAATGCAATTCCTCCACATCTCATTTAAGAACACAAATCATAGTGCACATGCTGTAATAACATTTTGCCAGCTTTGTCATGTAGTTCTGTGCCAAACAAATTAAATATGATCTAAAGCCCTCTGCACCAGGACAGAAAAAGTGTTTGCCCTCATTATGCCTGAGTATCATACTGAGTTTCATAGAGTCTAAGGCTTGTGTATAAACAGCGTGACTGAATATCACTTTTCAGTTTTCTGTCTCTGGGTAAGATGTATAGCTTGAGCGAAAAAGTTATAGGCCGAAAAAAATTCAGTAAGTGACTTTAGTTTTTGACATGCAAAATACTGCAAAGCATGCACTTGGAGAATGCCTCTTGGAGGGAGGTAGAGAGAAAAAGTGTTTGGTGAATATGCTCCTCCTTTTCATATTTCACAAAGTTTCTCCTGGCCTCCTCTTGTTTTTCCCCTGACGTCTCCTTTTGGTCTCTGTGTTAGAGTGAGCAAAAGTAATTGTGGACAGGGAAAGCGGCAGCTCCAGAAAGTGCGATGCCCAGGCTGTCACCAACACTGGCCGTCGCCATGGCAAACTCTCTTCCTCGCTCGTCGGTCTGCACGGAGACGCAGACAGAAATGCTTCAACAAAATATACATATTTTCACACACGCACGCACACACACCCACACACACACACAAACACACACAAACACAGACATAACAAACAA
This sequence comes from Chanos chanos, assembly GCF_902362185.1. NCBI lineage: Eukaryota > Metazoa > Chordata > Actinopteri > Gonorynchiformes > Chanidae > Chanos > Chanos chanos. The sequence goes on from NC_044510.1 coordinate 8,445,956, forward strand.
CTTCTCTCTGTCCCCAGTTTGAAAAGCAGAGAGTCACACAAGCCCACATATACATACACACTCACATAGGATAAACAGTACATAATTACATGTGGTGGACCTCACAGAAACACACACACACTCACTCACACATGTATGCACACGCACACACACATACCTCCTTGCTGATGAAGTAAAAGGTGTTAACATAAGCTGCTCCTCCAAGTAAACCCTCATAGAGGATGATGATAAACACAACCCACACATTTGGCAGGAACTGATAATATACAGCCAAACCCAGGAACACGGCATTCACACACTGAGGAGAACGAGAGGGAGAGAGAGAGAGAGAGAGAGAGAGAGAGAGAGAGAGAGAGAGAGAGAGAGAGAGACATTGTAAGACAAGTAAACACATATCACAGAGATACAGAGGAGCACAAAGAATGCGAGAGTTCTAAAATAAGGTTACTGATCAAACTGACCCTTAAACACCGTTTCAATTCAAAAGTGCACCAATCTCTCTCTAGCAGTCATTTTTTTCCTGTCCGTCTCTCAGATTTTTCAAATCACTCACCTGCAACAGTGACAGAACCCAGAGTTTCCTGATCTTCAGACAGCACAGCGAGGAGCGAGAGACTAACACCCCAACCTGGTACAGAGTCTGATACCTGTGTGTATGTACACACACACACACACATATATATTTAAATATGTATATATAAACACAAGGACAAAGGGCAGAAAATGTTGAAACAGATTGGTTATGTCCAGTCCTATATATAAAAAAAATCCCTCTAAAACGGAGTCAAACACAATAAAACTAAACTGGTCATTAATATTAAGCATTGCTGTTTCTCTGGCCTTCCCTCCCTCTGTCAGAAGGGTCTGAGGAGATCTCAGAATTATGGAAAAAATCATATTTATGGACTGAGGTTAACTTCTCAATTTCAACACATTTACTCATCCAGTCGGTGAAGGCTATTAATGAGGTGAAGGCCTGAATAACCATGAACTTGAGAGATCTCCTGCTACTTGAACAAAACCAGAGAATATGGAAGACATGTCGCCTCTTACCAGCGATACTGCTCTGCATGGGACAGTCTGGATATTGGAAAATAAAGCAGCTCCAACTGGTAACGGAGAAAGAGGGAGATGAAAATCAGACAGGAAACAGAGGTCAAGTGTTATTAAACATATATACATGTGTGTGTGTGTGTGTGTGTATATGAATGAACACTTTGTATTTGTTTGTTTATCTTCATTTACGAAAAAGGTAGCACTCACCAGACCCTGATTAATGAAATATTCAGCGAAGTAGACCATACCCAGAGGAAAAATGAACTTCAGCAAGTCCTGAGAGTGTGGAGGGGATTCAGTCCAATCAACGAGACACAAACACACAGAAATACACACAGAAAGCAACAGCAAAAACACACACAGAACATGACACACACACACAGGTACATATACACAAAGCGTAAGTGCAAAAGCATACAGGGCATGACACACATACACACACACAAACAAACAATAAGCAAACACACATACAGAACAGCATACACACACACACACACACACAAACAAACAATAAGCGAACACACATACAGAACATCATACACACACACCCACACACACACACACATAAACAAGATGGATGGACTAAGGTTAGTCTTAGAATCACTGACATACAAAGCTATGGATTATAGGCATTAACATTACAGACAAACTGTATGAACACACAGGCTTTGACTAAAGCATGCATGTGCTCTCATAAACACTGGAATATAGTCATACACATCTTTTTTTTTTGGAGGGCAGGGGGGTTTACCCCTTTTTGCTTCAGTTTGGAAATCCCAAATTCTCGATACGATCCTACGTCCCCACTTTGGTATGACACCAATTCAGCTTCACGAATAATCAACCCCTCCCCTCAAGAATGGAAATCATTCTAAGGGATTATAACACCAAATCCAACTATGCTGCACAAAGGCCTGACTCAGGCAGTGGTAACACTGAAATTCAAACTCATGACCTCAGCGACCGGGCACCGTGTATTTTCTGAGATGTGTAGGACTACAGTCAGTCCAAAGACAACACGTTGCACATATTACACATGCACACACACAGACACACACACACACACACACACACACACACACACATTTACAGACACACAGAGTGAAGCTCACTTTTATGATGCGTAGTTTGTCACCGAACGTCAGGGGCCCGATATGTTTGTCCTCTGTCAGGAGGAAGAGAGCATGGCCAGCACAGTTATCTAGACGAGTTATAATACAGATCAAATACATGACTCGACTCTTCAACACGCCCCCCCCCCCCCGGCTTACATCAGCCTCAATAAACACTTTACAATCAGCACTTTACAATGAACACTTTACTTAAGGGTACAGAGAGGTGGGTAGCGTTGTAGATGAGAATTTGCCTGAGAGACAGATGTTCAAGGAGAACCGTCAAAACAATACGTTGGTAACCTGTTTTAACATATCACATGTGCATTAAAAAAAAAAAAAAGAAAAAGAGATCAACCCTCCAATGCTATTGGCTCTGAGAGCTCCGAACACCGTCTCCTCTCTGGCAACACTTTGAGTTGGTTAAGAGAAGTTAAAACAAATACAAACAAAACACGAGAAACAAAAAAAAGGACGCAGGCATATTCATCTACGACAGCTTTAAGGTGGCTCCTCGCAGACGTTTGCGTTATTTCCGCAAAACTGCCGAATGCTCTGAGGCGGAAATGCGGTACGCAGACTAGCACACCTGGCAGCTGTTCTTCCGCTGACTGCTCTTCGTCATCAGAATCCTCCATTAGTGGTCGTCTTTCCCGCGAGTCCCCGTCGACAGAGAGCGAACCAGGCCTCCACTGTGGAAATACTGGAGGGAAAACCAGCAGGAAGAAGTAACTGAAAGAGAGAGTGCGAGAGAAAGAGAGAGAGCGAGCATGAACAAACGATGCATTTGAGGGCGAGTGAGAGGACGAGTCAGACAGAGGGAAAAATACTTCATTGAAAAAAAAAAACATGTACATAGTCAGCATAAGCTTGAAAGATGGACAAAAAAACCCCTCCTGAATTATATACAACTTCTGAATGATGTTCTAGAAGATTCTGACCTGAGGACCATGGCAGCAGGGACCACCAGCATGATCTGCAGCGTAACCCGCGGTGGCACGCCGGCCTGCGTGACAGCGGAGTATATGAGGGCTCCCGCGACACCCGCTCCGCCTGTCCCTGAACCCCATCCTGCCAACACATCCCTGACGGAGGGAGGGAAGGAGGGAGGGAGAGGTGACATGAAAGGGAGAGGGTAAAGAGGAATAAAGCATTATTCAGATACAATCTGTGCACAGGAACAGAGTAATCTAACGTTTATTACTTTTATTGCTTTTATTACTGCTAAGCTTTACGGTTAAATAAACTTCTTCTGGGGCGTAGACAATGTTTATTATGTGTTTGTTACATAACTTTGTAGAATGAATTTGTATGTGTGTGAGAGAGAGAGAGAGAGAGAGAGAGAGAGAGAGAGAGTGAGTATGTGTGTGTGTGTGTGTGTGTGTGTGTTTGGGGGGGGGGGGACGGGGGGGTTGTGTGTGTGTATGTGTGTGAGAGCGAGACAGAAAAAGAGAGAGAGAGTGAATGAGTGAGTGAGTATTTCTACCTGTCGAAATAGACAGAGAGGGAGAGGAAGGAGAGTTCACCCAGGCCTGAGCTCACACTGGCAAAGACAACACCTAGACATGACCAGAGACACACAGCAACACTGTAACCTCTCATATTCTTTTTTTTTTTACTGAGTACAGAACCTTCACCAACCATGCCAGACACATCAGACATCCCCATACACAGACTCATTAAAACGACGATGTCAGGTTCGTCCTGTGATGCTGCCTTACAATCCTTGATATACAGACGCAATTCATTTCCACAGACTACCATTCAGAACAACTGTTATGTAATTCAAAGAGAACTCCATTATTCAGATTACCCAATATGCTCATCCACACAGTGGAGGAGAAAGACACCACGAGGAAGCTGGTCGCAGCCGTGCTGACACACACCAAAACACGAAAACTGTCAGCAAAAATAAATGACAAAAGAAAAAATCCAAAATGATCTAGCTGTCACTCACAGACCCAATAAAATTAAACATGCACACAGCACACGTGATAGACATTAAGTCCAACACATGAACACAGGAAACTGTCGGACTGTTGTCCATTGCCATAAGTCTGCTTTATGAGATATTTTGTCACAAATGAGAGAAATTCTAAAAATGACAAAATGCTGCTTAATCCTTTGAATACCTCATGCATGTTGTTGTGCAAGGAAGCAGTGAAGTGAAGGCATGTAAACCGTTTGATGTCCTTACCCATAAGGAACTTTGTGTATGAAGAAAGGCGCGGTGAGTTTAATGAAGAGAGTGGGGAGAATGTCAGCCAGCAGTACAGCCTGAGGACAAAAGTAAAACAAACAAACAGCATGCATCAGGAATGTAGCTAAATGAGCTGGAAAAATGAAAGCCCTCAAAGTGTATGAGTGTGTATGTATTTCTGAGTGACAGAGATTGAGAGAGAGAGAGAGAGAGAGAGAGAGTTTTTAAGAGAAGTAATCACACATCACACAGATAAAATGGGAGAACGGAGTTACCGCTGTGGAGATAGGGTTGCAATCATAGCGGCTGCTATTGCTACTATTCCCGACTCCAGAGTGCAGGTCGGTAGGTGGGGTCTGACGAGCGACAGAAAAGAAGCAGTGAGAGTGGACGTCACCTCAGCACAAACCATCACATTTCAGAATATCTATAACAACTCATACTAACACTTACAGGAGATGTGGCGTTCTGCTTCTCTTGTTGTTTTAAAATATCGTGTGCAGCACTTAGCATCACCACATAGGCAAAATTGTTACAAAGGCCAAGCCACCTGAGGTCGGAGAAACAGAGAAAAGGACAGAGGAAAGGAGGTAACACAGAAAAGAGAGAAATGTGTGCGAACAGGATAAGGACCCGGACCTGGTACATAACAACACAGTTTGACAGTTTCTGCCATTAATGCAATTGCACACTCACCAAAAACCTGTCCAATTCCTCCAGTAACGACAGCGATCTACTAACACAATAAAGGCAGAAGAATGTGAAAAGTAATCCTTAGATTCCACTTGGGATCGTATAAGACACTGTCAAAAATCCACTGCTGCTTGCTGACAACAAAACATTTACCTTCGTTGTTGCTGACCATAACTGGATCGGCGTTAACGCTCTCTGAGCGGTCCATAATAACCGTCAATATGGTTTATTAAAAACGTCCTGCTGACAAATAGTCGATAAACAGATAGGCAGCGAGTTGAATTAAATCGCAGTTCTAAATAACACAGATTTCCTTGCATATCACAAATTGAACAGCATCACGTGACAGCGAACCAGACAGACACTAGTAAGACTTGAAGCTCTCAAAACGCCACAAACTTCTGTTCCTCTTTCATTATCTCAGATAAACACCTACTTTAAGATCCATTCGACTGCAAACAAAAAGTTTCGAGGCTGCTCTCATTCATGTTGTGCAACGATAATTTGCTCCTCCGATTATGTGTACAGTAACAACAGTTCCGCTTGTCAGGATGTTAAGTTTTCACTCCAGCGTGTAATTTCCTCCGAGTTGTGTCGTCCCTGGTTATATGTGAATAATTGTGATCTGAAAATTTTTGTTCCTATGTCACTATGTCACATTTAGAGAGTTGTTGTTGGGAAAAACCATTCAGACAGATAAGTGCTGTGATATCCACTGTGGGTCCACTATCGGAACAGTACTTACCTATGTAAACAGTATGTAAAACCTTTTCGGCTATATAAGCCTATCAGCAACAGCTACGAGGACGCATACGTGTTGATGGTTAAAAGTACGCTTTTTCCTTACACATATCCAATAAACAGAAAATGACCTTTGGGTGAAATTTTTGACAGTTGTTTTGACTCAGCCGTGTCCTCCTTCACTCTGTGAGAGATTTAGAATGACTTAGCAACGCTTGTTTTCTCAAGTTCAAAACGCTTGTGCTGATGTTGCATCTTTAGGTGTCATTTCAGCTAACCATGTATCACGGATCGTGTCGAAGGGACAGGCTGCACTGTACACAGTTTATCCCAATTGGGTTGTGTGGGTAGTCTGCTATGTCTCATCACATCCACTAGGTGTATTGAGATAACATGGAAGTTGTCTTGCTCTTAGTAACACTCTGTGCAAAAGAAGCTAATTTACCCTTATAAGGAAATGACCTGCAGAACACTGTGGTATTGTATTTGTGCATATGAAATATTACATTTGGGTCAGCATATAAACAAAAACGAGCCTTTTTCCCAGAATTTCCACAAACGCATCAAAAAATGAGGCAACACAGATGAGGGCATAGTGAATAGGGTACTTTATACCTGTTTCCTGTATGTGTATTACAATACATCAGCAGTAATAACAATAAACCTATACAAGGTCTTCTTCCATTTAGTGCACTGTGAGAGAAGAAGGCACATCTATTTAGGAATCATGATGATTGTATCACAGAGAAACAGACAATTGGGGGTAGGGGTGGTGGTTTAAAAACCCAGGAGGTGGGTCATGTGGTTAAGGGGAGGGGCTTAGACCACCCAATAGAGTCAGTCTAAGATAATAGGAGGGAATGGGGGCGGAGCTCCACAGAATCTTCTCTCTTACACGGAGGTGCATAGTTGCAACTCCAAGATTAAATTATAAAAAAAAAGTGACATGTCTCATTTCTATCTCCCTCACAGTGATACTACCCACACGAAGAGTCTGGAACAAAAGGTAAAGAGGGAATGAGAGGAGTGGGGAAAAGTGAATGGGAGCAATAAACCACATATTAATTGCGTGGGCGGGGTTAGTAACCATTTCTGAAGGTGTGAAGTGCGTAGAGTCTGTGCTTAATAGGCGTGGTTGGCCACAAACAGAGACTCTCCAGCAGCAGCACCTTTGTCTCCCTTAGAGACGTACTTGCCAACGGCAGCCTGGCTGTTATTCTGCGTGAGAGAGAGAGAGAGAGAGAGAAAGTAAGAATTAGGATTTTTAATCACAATAATGATTAAAGGCAGGTTGTCTGAGGTCTTTAAAGAATGCAAGCTAGGAATTTCACAGACGCTCTCGCTTCACTTTCTCCTGTCATTACGGTTATAAGATCACGTTTGGCTGCTTATCAACCCCCGTGTTCTGTCCACGCTCTGTTTGATGCTTAACAGCCTTGACGGGTCACGGTGACTTTGTCGTTTTTTTGATAACACTACATTGTGTTTCGTCGGTAACGGTGCAGACAGAATTTGCATGAAGCATAAACAGGCTGGTGGGGACAGCTCAATGACACAAGTTATAAGATTACAGTGCAGCGTAACGTACCAGAATAGAAACTTGGAATTAAAACCATCTAGCCCACTCATTGAATTATATTTTGAGAATAAAAATAGTGTAGTTCATGTCATGGCTAAGCAGCTGCGACACCTACAAGAGCTCTCTTCACGTATTCCTCCTGGCAGGCCTTCCCATTCTCCTTCTTTCCTCCCCAGGCTTTGAGTGCAGAGGCCTGCAGAGCGCGGCCATAGGAGAAAGTCAGAGCCCATGGCTTATGCAGGGGGCACTGGTTAATGGCGTTCAGGTTGATGGTGGCCTCCTCCTCACTCTGGCCTCCAGACAGGAAAGTGACACCTGGTCAAGGAACGAGGGATGGGAGAAAGGATGAAAGAATGGGGGGGGGGGAAGCGGGAAGGACAAAAAGGAGAGAGGATAAGAAAGGGAGATTGACAGTTGTGTGGAAAGATACAGATTTCGTGAGCGTGAAAAAGAGCGAATGTATATGTTTGAAAATGCATCACAGCTTTAAAGGTTAATGGGAGAATGAATATGCATGTCTATGATACATGTTGGATAACCTTAAAAAAGGTCATATGTTCTGTTTTTTTTTTTAGCTATACTACCGTATGTGTCACAAAGTTGTGTGTTAACATCTTTGTACTCACCAGGGACGGCTGGGGGAACAGTGCGACGCAGAGCGGTGACGGTTGCCATGGCGATCTCCTGGGGAGTGTTCTTGTGTGCGTGTGAGTGTCCAGCTGTCACCATGTTGGGCTTCAGCAGGGTGCCCTCCAGGTAGACGTGGTGATCAGACAGGGCCTTGTACACAGCTGCCAGGACCTTCTCTGTCACGTACTGGCACCTCTTCAGATCGTGGTCTCCATCGGGCAGAATCTCAGGCTCCACAATGGGCACAATGCCATGCTGAGGAGAGAGGGGGAGAGAGAGAGAGAGAGAGAGAGAGAGAGAGAGAGAGAGAGAGGAGGGGGGGTTGGTCAAAAGTTTGGTGAGTGAGAGTGAGAGTGAGTGAGTATGTGTGAGAGTGTGGCACAGAAACCGTGGTAACATCTTTACAGTCAAACTGATTCTGATACTCTTCTGAGGTAATGAGGTAAAAGCACATGTTGAATATAGCACATGTTGAAAGTGTGTGTGTGTGTGTGTGCGTGTATGTGTGGCGTCTATTACACAACTAATCTTTTCTTTGTTTAACTTCACAACTTCACCCTGTGAATGATTCAATGAGTTTGGCCTACTTCATAAAGTATGTTTCCGGAAGCAGTGTGCTGCGTGCGTGTGTATGTGTGCGTTCATGTGTGGGTGTGTATGTTTGTCTCACCATCTGACAGATGCTAGCATAGCGAGCAAGCACGTTAGCATTCTCAATGATGGCCAGGTGAGATGGGGTGGTGGGGGTGATCTTCAGCACACAGCGCCACTTAGCAAAGTCAGCACCGTCCTTCTTGTACTGAGCACAACGCTCATACAGCCCATCCAGACCTGAAAGGGACAGGAGGAAGGGAAGAGAGAGAGGAGGAGAGAGAGTGGCAGTAATTCAGTGAGGGTCTCAGCCAGGTCAATCTAAGGTGGTCTGGGTAATGGCTGTCTGGCTATCCAGTTGCTAGGAGATGACATGACACAAGAACAGCTCATGGCTTAGTCTCACTAATTGTCAGAGTTGTGTAATCATGTCAGATAGGGGTGGAGCTTCCTGTGAGGATGAAGACCGTATCATGCCAGCACAGGACGTGTGTATATCAATCTATAGGCTTGTCTGTTAAGTTGTCAAAAAGTGTTTGGATTCTATAGCGCCGCCCTCTTACCCTGAGTGGTGGTCTCTCCGTTGGTACCAGCCAATGGAACCACGCCTTTGTCTACTTTGATGCCCACGACCATGCCTCTCTCCTTAATGAGCTGAGGGAACAGCTTTCCGTCATCGGTCTTCTGGTAGAGGGTCTCGTGGAAGAAGATGACGCCACCAATGCAGGGCTTGACACGGTCGTCGGCGGTGAAGAGCAGCTGGCGGTAGAGCCTCCTGTTCTCCTCTGTGTTCTCAGCATTGATGCTCTGGAAGCGCTTAGCGACGCTACCTGCAAAGGAAGAAAGAGCACGAGTTAACCACGCTAACAGACTCAGCTAACATCACCTGGCAGCAGAAGGCTAGGCTGGGTATTGATAAAATGGCCACAGAGAACCTAGAGTCTTTGAACTTCAAAGAGTAAAAACTGTATGGATTCAGTTATTTAAACTTTGTGCTCTACACAGAATTGTATTTAAATTAAAGTGCTCTTTTGTGTGTGTGGGTGGTCTGTGAACACTGCAAGGTTGCTCGGTTGTACCTGTGGACTCGTCGGCGGCAAGGATGCCTTTGCCTGGAGCGACAATCCTATGAGCGATGTCGCTGAGCTCCTTCTTTTGCTCGGGAGTGAGGAAAGGATAAGCGTGAGGCATCTTTGCTCTGAGGAGGAAACAGAAAGTAGAGAGTGGATGGGTAATTATAACATCTGTGCTACGAAGTCTGAAATACGGCCCAATGAGCGAGTGACGTCGATAAAAGTGAAGTTCAAGTTTAGATGTGTAGAACTAGGGTGACCTTGGTTTTGAGGGTCAAGTAAACACAATGTACCGTATAGACCGTCTAACTACAGGCGCACATGCTCCCAGTTTCGCACTTCCTTTTGAAACCAGTACAACGACATCGCTCGATAATTTTGCATCACAAACCAAAACTTAATATATGAGCGAAGAACACATCACTGAGTAGAATTTTCTTGCTTGCGAGATGTTTTACGTTTACGTGTTAGGTGTAAGCGGACTCTGAATTGACAGCCACGCCGCAGTGAACTTCGCATATTGTACGCCTACATCACAAGTTACTGCTCACATCATAACTATAAGAAAACGAGGCGACATTTTACATCCGTCCTTGGCATCGCATCCGAATGACCTTGTATGGGAAAACACGGACAACAATTAAAGTGCCCTGACCTTCTACGCTACCAAGTAGGAGAACATGAGAAAAAAAACTATTTTTAAGTCACTATAGATACCCAATGTGTAATTTTAACAAAGCTGTTTAAATATGCACGATCTTATATGTCGACGAAAAAAAACTTACCGATTAATGTCTGTCAAGTCTGAAGCGATGTGTTAAACTGTGCTGAGTTGAGGAAGCAGGAAAGAGTTAGAGGAGGCAGGAAAATGTTGCAATAGACTTGCAACGATGGAGGTAAAAAAGTTATATCAAACGACCCAAGGCGTGGCCGGCACGTAAGAATCCTTCCTCAATTTACATGGTCATTTATTAACCAATCACAGCGACCTTCTGCATTAGAGTGACGTACAAAACGGACAAGTGCAGAACTAGGATGCTTGAATGATGAAAAGCAGTTGGTTAAATTGTCTTCCGGAGGCATGTCTCTGAAGGCTGACGAAAAAGGTAGGAGTTGCTTAAAGAAAAACGCGAATGAGCAACATACAGTTATACGTGACCTGTCTCACATGCTGCGTTCGTGCACAAATTACACTCACAATGGCAGTGACGGAAAAGGGGATGGAGATTACCATTACTCATATTGGTTTAGCTTTGACTCATATTACACGTTGTCAGGCGGTTGTAATGACATGTTAACACGCTCATGTGAAGAGAAATAAGTACTCGTAGTATACACGCACGCCCATTTCGCGCGAACGATTTGTATTCGACAATAAAACAATTATGCGATTGTGTTTGTATTTGTGGATCAGGGCATTTCTTCTCATCATCGTCTAGTACTGGTAGTACTGTGCCCTCTTCAGTGGATCTGTGAGGTTATGTCATGCATTCTAGTTCTCCGAGATTCGGTGATGCTATTTTTGGAGGAACAAGAGAGAGAAACATTGTGTGTCAGATGGAATGCGTGTGTGTGTATGTGTGTGTGTGTGAGAGAGAGAGAGAGAGACAACAAGCCCAATGTGTCATACCATAAGTCCATAAAACTATAAAACTTTGCATCATCTGAAACACAACCCCCCCTCCCCTCCACCTCCCTCAATCAAAGACACACGAATAACATCATACATACATCCTGTCTTTGTCTCTCTCTGTCTCTGTCTCTGTCCCTCTCTCTCTCTCTCTCTCCCCCTCCTCTATGTCAGTTGCTACCCCACTGACATCTCTCTTAGACCTGATGCACGAAAAGGCCAAACTAAATATAGAAGTCCGTTTGATAGTAAACCTCTCCGGTCCCACACATGGCGTGCATACTGAGTGTCTCTCTGCCACCTGTTTTCCTTGGTGTAGTAGGGCAGGGCAGGTGAGCTGGGGTCAAGAGCAGGTTAAATAATGTCTGGATACTTGGATATCAGTGTCTGGCATCTGCGTGCCTCTGGTGTCTTGTAAAACAAATGCCAAATCCACAGAAACTGATCCGATGTCTTAAGTAGTCTCCACAATTATTCCACTGTCAAGCCTCCAGATATGAGAAACTGTCCAGTATTTCTAGGACCATTAATTCACTGTCCCGAAAAAAGACAAGCTTTGGATTTGGGTGCACACTCAGTCATTTCCTGGGACATGAGAGAGCAATGACTGATGTGGAGATTGTTTTATATCTTTATCACTATTTAGATTAAGAGAGGAAATGTCAAAACAGGGCATGGACAGACTAAGTGTAACAAGAACATGCAATAGCATGCAGAGGCTTCCACTATCATTTTAATTTCCAAACTGCAACGAATACAACATGCAAAATACACAGCTGACCTACAGTTGCATGGCTTACTGTTCCCCCCAAAAAACCCCAACAAAACAAAACAATTAAACAAATGAGCTAATAGTTAATAAAAGCTAACATATATTAAAAGGCGTAAGCTAATTGCATGCATAAAAAGAAAACTTTCTGTCTGCGTTAAAGCAAAAGACATCGCCTTCCTGTTCTGAGACACACTGTGGCATGCCTCCATATACCGAGGGGACAGGCAAGACTCCTACCTTTCCTTAGGTGAGGGGAGACAGGAAGAAAGGGGTGGCTCTTATGGGAGAGAGATAGAGAGAGAAGAGAAGATGATCTGGGGAGTCCGCGACGCCGGTCCTGAGCTGGGCGACCTGTATTTATGGCAGAGCCGTGACCTTTGACATTCCGTGGGCTTGGCTAATCTTAGCAGCCGGCAAGCCCACAAAGCAACTGGAGAAGGGCGCAGTGACATTCACCGGCGCGACTCTGAGGGAACGTACCAAGCCCAGTGAGGAAAGGTTAAAGAGTCACAGAGAGAGAGAAAGCGTGAGAGAGAGAGAGAGAGAGAGAGAGAGGGAGGGAGAGAAGGAGGAAGGTAACGATAGAGCAAGAAAGGCAACAGGGAGCAGGCAGAGCGACTACAGCTGACCACGAAACAAAAATAAAAGAAACAGAGCATGTAGAGGTGTGGTTTGTCCTGCATAGATCAGAAGCAACAGGTTGGGGGAGACAGTCAGCAAGATTACAGGTAAAATCTACCATGAACAGGTGAGAGTACTGATCTCAGGTAACCTTTTTATATGACATTATCTCACACGGCGGGTAACCTAATCCGTGCACTATAACTTTCCTGTAGAACGCTTAACCTTTCAACTGCCCTTATTCAGTGCCAGGGCAAGACACAGTGCTACACTTTGGAATCTATATTTGTTGTAGGGACTTCGTCAAACGACCTCAGTCCGTTCACGTCGACAAACGTAAACCTGTCCTACTTAGAGCAAACCCAAAATGGCACCCTTTGTGTTCAAAACCACGACGTTAAACGACATGTTTCTAAAATCAATTATTGGGAAAAAAAGAAATGGGAGCAAGCCTGGGGGGTGGGGGTGGTGGTGGGTGGTGGGGGGGTGGGTTGGGGGTGGGGGTAGAGGGGGGGTCAGTTGATTCATAGGAGAAGGCCGTGGTGATGACCTTTTAGCCTTTGACATTTCTAGGGCGTAAGGAACATAAAACACGTGTTAGGCTCATTCGCATCATCGGATCTTTGCTTCTGTTCAGCCCCAGGACACATGTCTCGGCAACATACCAAGGCCAACAATAAATCTGATACACGTAAAACCAGACCCCAGAGATCACAGTCAGCATCTATCAGATTTGTGGAATACAGAATTATGATTTCTTCATTTGGAAAAATTTGAAGCTTTTGTGGGCAATTCTGCTTTGAAGTTCTGTTCCTTTCTTTTACTGTAAGGAAAACGGTGGGACACATGTCAAAGGTGACACATAATTTTTACAGAATTTTTTTTCCATCATTAGGGAATGTTCCCTTTACCCCCTAATCCTCCTACGTGACATTCACTGAACCCTACAACTCATCCATGCAATAACTATTCCTGGTCTTAGAAATATAAAATAATTAGGTCAGCAAAAATAGCATATACTTTCAAAATTGTGAGGGACAAAAAAGTGGTGGAACTGCTTATTGGTTAACGACCATTTATTCACAACCAGATTTAATCTTTATACAGAGGGGAGTCTCTGTCAGCCAAAATGATTTGTAAAATATTGCCATATTTGGAAAAAATGATCCACTGAGCCTCTAAGAGAAAAGATAATTTTCTCATGTTTGAACGTTACATCTGCACAAGCTACTGAGAAAAAGGAGGGCTGAGAGATTTGTTAGAGAGTATATATTCTGTGGTGTGCTAACATGGGTGAAAATATTTTAATATCTGCTTGTTTAGTCAGGTAGGCAACATTTTGGGGGTTCTCCAAATGTCAACGTTTAAAAATCAGTCTGACAAGCCTTAAGAAATGGTCTTAAAAACGAAGAGATAAAAGTTTTGCGCAAAGATAAAAAAAAAAATGTGACTGAGATCACAGGGTGTATTACAGCGTATATGACATCTGTTCTCCACATCTGGGTACATTTCAGCCAGTCTGGGTCTTGATAAATGAATCCAACATAAACCTTTAAACTTTTAAGCACAAGATGTTGCGTGCAATACGTCTATATCCTCAACCCACCAATCCACTGTTAGCACAATCCTTATAGCTTCCACGCAAAAACTCCGTTTTTTTTTTTTTTTTTTAAAAAAGGGTTTCAAGTGACATAAGAGTGTCGCATATATCAGATATAAGAGATTTCTGACGTGGGTTGAAAAATTAAAGCGTAAATCTTGTGATGGATGCTTTGGGGGTAGAGAGGAGGACTCAGGAAAAGGAGCACACTGACACAGTGGCTGATGTGTAAATAATGGAATAGCTGGGATGGAGGTCAATTTTACTTGGTAGACAAGTTCTGCATACAGATCCTTCAAATATTCAACACCTTTCTTTGTGCAGAGGGAGACAGCAGAGTCCAAACACAGTGAACGGAGGGATAAGAACCGTCAGACGTGTGACAGTGCATGGTTTTAGTTGGTGAGACAGTGGATGACTTGTGTTGTCACCGTATTTGTAAACGTTGCCACGTGAACGTGATAAAACACATTCCGCCTCTCTTGTGGACTAAAGGTCATATCCAGATGGTAAATGTAGGTGTTTTTTCATATAATTCAGGGGATGGATTAAAAGTATACTGACAGTCTACCATAAGGATGGCATTAGTGATTTTTTTTATTGAGTTTTCTGGGTTTTACTTAAGTTAGAGGGGTAATTATCTGACTTCTAAAAAACAAAGTTTTAAATGACACCCACGGCATAGAATAAAAGATCAGAATCAGTTTGATTTAGGATTAAAAATGATCTGTGGAGGTGAAGATTTACAGGTATATCCAGAAACCTTTATCAGATAAAAGCAAAGAAATTAAATCTCCAAGAAGGGCAGGGCATGTATGCTGACGTGTGGACAAGCCTGTGTCAATAACCAGAAAGACATGATCAGAAACGACAATGGGTAAATATTCAGAATTATTAACCTTTGGAACAAAGTGTCAATAAAAAAATAATCTAGATGAGAAGAAGAGTTGAGAACATGGGAGAAAAATGAATACCTTAAACTCTCAAGTAGTGTCAGGCCTTTATTTCAGCCGGGCTATAATTAGAGACAGGCCATTATTTAATGCGTTACTGTGATCTGTGAGATCATAATGCAGATGAAACAGCGCAGGTTGTTTTAAGTTTGTGTGCTATTGTGACAGCTACAATGTGAGATTGTTTACTTAAGCTGTGTGCAATGCACAATAAAATTTAGCAGACAGAACGTACAAAAGCGGATGTTTCATGACCATTCAAGCTGCAGAATTTTCACAGACCATTTTAATGTACCAGTATTACCCGAATTTGAAGCGAGAACAAAGAGCACAATTATTGATTAAAACCATCTGTGGACATAGCAATAGTTTGCAAAGAACAGTAATTCTATCACAAAATGAAATTGGTAATCATTAACTACGTTTACATCGATTAGTGTTTATTATTCTGTGAATTATTTGTTTTGTTGTTAATCAAGGAGGATAAATGAGAACAGGTTGAAATAATGACAGGTTTAAAGGTAAAACTTATTCCTCTGTTTCCAGCTCACCGGCTGACATGTCCCGACCGTACCTACGCCATCTCAAATCAGACATGTTTTCCCTCGCGTGACTTTTTCCAAGTACCGTTAAGATGTGCTGTTACGTGAAATAACTCACAGAAATAATGAAATAATGCCTAGGAAATAGGAAGTAGAGACTTTTGGCTATGATGTTCCTGAATACTAAAATTAACACACTTAGTTCTACAGCGACCACAATCCATGTTAGTTAGAATACGATCCTTATGGTATTTCTGTTAAAAAGTGAAACTAATGCCAACAGAGTGGTGAGCATAATTACCATATGCAGTTGTGCTGATGTAAACAATGCTGTGGAAATGTGATGAATTTACCACCTCTGCCTTTCCATTTTTTTTTTCACTGTCCTGTATTTGGGTCCGGCCTTTATTTGCTCAAACAGGCGGCACCCCCGGGCTACAATTTTAGACCTGGCCATAATTTGAGAACAGGCTTTTATTTGAGAATTTACAGTACTTGCTACTTTAGTGATGGTAAAACCTCCAAAGGTCAACATACCCATTCTGAACCACGAAGGTAGTCAATGATCTTTCCATGGCAAGAGGGCTCACAGTTTTCGGTGTCAGAACGTACAGTGCAGGATTGATAATAAAGTTCAAATCTCTGCCAAATTATATTGAATTAATAGAATGTAAGGGAAGTTTTGTTCCTTTGTGTTCTGATCCAGAATTCCAAAATATCCTACAATAAAGGCTATTTTGGAATTCCATTGAGACTCCAGAGTGCTGCAGGTGAGGCACCAGAGATGAGGGCTGAAAAGAGTCCTTAAGTGTAGAATAACATCTCAAAATAAGATCTCTCATGTTAACTGTAAATATTATTCCTTTACACCCAGAATGTCTGCTGTACAGGCGAACGTGTGATTCTGTCCCAACAGACTGATATGTTCTCATCTCGAAGTGACATCATTTGGTTTCTGAAGATGACCAAAATGACATAATTTGTTTTCTGAAGAAAACAGAAAACTAATAAAAACAGTAATTCGTAGAACAAAACGTATGTTCAAACAGGAAAAAAATCTGTTTATTTTCCTTATAAATGTATAAAAGTAGTTGAAAAATACTATGAAAAATATGAACATGTTATACATTTATCAAAAAAAACCAAAAAAAAACAGAATCACTGCAAAATGCTGTAAAATGTAATAACAGTAAACAAAAACAGTTGGTTATACATTGTAAAAGCCTGTAAACAACTAATAAAGTAAACTTATGATATCAGTACTGAAGCTTATCTTTGACGGAATATCTCATTCCTAATGTCAAGACTGTATAACCAGACTGCTCACAATCTGTTCTCCTGCTGGTGTGAACTTTATCAGCTAATTTACAAAACTTTACAGACAAAACATCATTCTGAGACAAACTGCAGGGATCTGTTTTAGTGTTTCATTTCAGTGTTTAGAATACCTTACATTAAACAGTACTGTGACGCATCCCATCCGAGATAAAAGAATGAGGACACAACATTTCTGATATAGAAATATTTTTGAGCCATGTCAGAGTAAGGAAACCACACTTCAAACAGAGGAATTTGGAATCATGAATGAACAGAATACAGATACTCATTATGACCATTCAGGTATTTAAACGGGTGACAAATAAACACAAATAAAAATAAGCAACGTGTCCTGTTTTTGACATATTATTTCTCTTCCTCCCGTTTTGGTTTCTCTTTTGATTTCCATCCCTCTATCTGAACTTGATCTCGAAACACAGGCAGTTGACAGATTCACACTCGGGTGGCTGGCAGGTACAGGCGCAGTCCCACATGACACACTGTGAACGGACGCACAAGTCAAAGTGATGAACACGTACTTGGAAATCAAAATACAACACAAACTCACTGTAAATCTCGCACGCACACACACACACACACACACACACACATGTGCATGTACGTGATAAATGCATTTTTCGAAATCAAGAATAGAGTTAACCACAAGGTGCCAGAGATATCTGATTTGTTGGTGGTTGCCTGTGGTTTTAAAAGTAGGAGGGGTCACACTCACAGAGGGGGTGGGGCAAGCGTTGTCCAAGCAGGAGCGGAGGGACGGCAGGCGGCAGTCACATGACTGGGCACACGTCAAACAATACTCGCATGGAGCAACATCCGGACAGCAGTCGGTGCACTCAAAACTGCACTGGCCCTGAGGAGGTGGAGAAATCTTGAGCAGATAAAGAAAGTTCCTTGTCCTCTCATTTGTGTATAGAGTTCAAATGCTTTCATCCATCTGAGGTTTCTCTATGTTTTATGTCAGAGGTGTGTAATGGTGATAACTGCTTACGTGAATGACATCGCCTTTCATTCCATAAAATTTCAAGTACCAAGTGTAAATCAGAGTTCACACTGTCAAACATTGTTTGTCCTCGCTTTGAAGCTAGGACAGAGGTACAATGCAAACAGTCCATGACTGCCTGAAAAACAGTCTAACAATTAAGTGTGTGTTTAAGTTTAAAACATCAGGTATTTGGAGCATGAGAAGTGAAACTATGCCCCGGAATTTCGCAACCAACATATGATTGCCCAAGTCAATAAGTTACACAACTACAAGATATCCACTGACTTGTTTTTAAACGATCTTTTTCAAGTTTTAAAATCACGCCAGTTTTAGTTCTCAACGGTCGCTTGTGAGAGGTCTTAAGAGTCCAGCGGGTGAAATAACCTTCCGTCTTGTCCCGCCCACACACAGAGCTGTTCTGACGGCTAGAAGTCAGAGCTATACATTACACGGATTTGCTACCTTGAGACAGTGTCGACACCACAGCACACCCGCTAGAAGAAGCATATAGAGACCAATCGCAATCATGAGGATGGCGGGAAGTGGGAGGGAGAGAGCCCACGTGGGGAGCACCTGAGGAAGCGAGGGTGACACAACAAGGGTAAAAAGGGTTGGAATGGGAAGTACATCACTGCAGGTCCACAACAAACACAGTCAACACACACAGTTAACCAGCTTTAACGACAAAAAAACTTGCCCACCACGCAGCATCAGGCACCGTCCTGAAGGGAGCACAAATAAAGTCAACATTGAAGAACCAGCTAAATCAGTACAGACTAGTTATTTTATGTTCCAACTAATTCTGGATTTCTAAATAACTTTCTCAGCTAGTTTCAGTGGGAAGACGATCTTAATGTTGATCTATGGTAAAGTGTATAAGGAGAACAGTCAAAGGGTTACTCTTGAGACTTGCAATAACAAAGAAGGAAAGGGTACAACATCACTGTGGGTTAAGGCAAGAGGTGAAGTGGAACAGTTAGCACAAAATAAAAGCACGTTGAAATGTAAAGAAAGCTACCATACCATATTAAAGCGCTTGATCCTCTCTCTCAAGTTTAACCAGTGTGATCCATTTTAGTCAAGATGCCAACCGATTTAGTAGCCATTTCCTTCAGTTGCTCATCATCAGGTGGCGCAGTGTTGGTCAATGCGTAGTTAACTGCTGTGCTGTCTCTAAAATTAATATCACCACTGTACAAAAGATTTTCACAAAAAATGTAAAAATCACCAGCAAGTCAACCTGTTATGCAAGTCAATTAATCAAAACCCAGGACAGCAATGCAGCGCGTTAATCCAAACTTTTCCGCTGGGTGGAAAGTTATGCTCGCTTGCCTAGTTGCATTCTAAACACTGATTAGGTAACATCGATGGGAAAACTAAAACGTTTACCTTTACCTATACACCACGTAGCGACTGCTAAACCCTATTATATTTTGAAAATACATGGGAAAATCCTAAACTTATGGCTGGATTAAAAAAGAATCATTTAACAGTACAACTACTAAACTATCTAGTTACAGACTAGACGCAAACTAGCTGGATACAGTAAACACGCAAAGAAACTCAAGCATAGTACAAGTGTTTGACCTCATGAGCAGTATAACAGCGATGGAGCTAACCTAGGAGAACTCATTCAACTGTAAAATTAACCCTAGATGGTAGCGTGTAAACCAAAACAGATGGTATGCTTGCTATTTTACTATCCCGCGCTAGCTAGACAGACGTTTACCGACGTTGCTACAGCAACCAGCGAAGGAGTTCCTGCTTCCGACAAAACTACGGCTAATGCTAAGGCTCAAAATAGACAAACGGACATCGCGAGACACGAGATTTGTGATACACTTTTGGGTGACGTTTAACAGTGCGTTCTTTGTTTTGAAAAACAAATTGGTTCAAAAGCACAATGTGTATGGGTACGCTGAATCTGCTTAAATTGGCCAGAAAATGTACGTGATGAGTAAATATAACATTATTCAGTAGATTAATGCACATTAAAATATTGCTTTGATGGCAAAATTTGTGATGAATCACACATTTATACACATTATTGCACCAGAATAAGGACTTTGATTTTGTCTTGGTCCATATCCTGATGATGACATGAAGGCTAATTAGAGAAGAGGTATAAGAATAATTTACTGATCTCATGTAGCTCTTAGTAATTACAGTTTATGACACAGGTAAGAACACAAAAAAAGAGATCAGTATTAGTTCAGCAAAATTTCTAGATTCATACAGTGGAAAATTCTTCATTAACACAAGTGAAAACATAATTTGACAAAAGCACTGGATAATCAATGAAAACTGAAACCTGTGTATTTATGAAATGCTTTATATGCACTTAGTTTGCTCTGTGTTCTGTATAGGGACTAAGGCACCTAAATATTCGTGATAAAATATTGGCAATTCACTAAACATAATGTTTGTCAAGCATGCAATTTGAATCCCTTAGGATCTTCGAGTATTTGTCCTTGCATTTTGATACTTGAATAGTTTAACTGAGGACAAGAACAAACAAATAAATTAAAAAATAAACATGTCTTGAGTAAATAGCTGCTGTAAATTCACATCAGTGCATATGTTCTCAGTGGGGGACAAATTCCCATAATCCGTCACAGTGGCCTGGACTTTGCAAAGAGTTTGTTGAACTGCAGAAGAGAGAGAAAGAGACAGAGAGAGCGAGAGAGAGAGAGAGAGAGAGAGAGAGAGAGAGAAGGAGGAGTAAAGTCAGAGAGTGAGGAGACAAAAATGAGTATCATTCCTGAACATGTGTAAAAATGTTTTGTGTCATTTGACCACTGGGGGCATGCTGCAATAAGCAAAAACAACTTCATGCCTAATAAGTGTTGGATGTGTTTCTCTTAATAAAAATGATTCTTGTGTCAGCTGATACTTTGAGAGCTCCCAAAGATGAGACATGACAAATTGTAATGTCTGCTTAATTGACACGTCTGCTAGTTTTTTTCTTTTGAAAAAATTAAGAACATTTTCACAGGCCACAAATATTGTCCACTGTTCATCAAATTTGGCATAGATGATCGTCAGGCCAAGCTTCACAAAAGTTATCAGATGGATTTTTGATTTTCGAAAGCGTTTGTCCATCACAGTCATTCGAAATCAGTGGTGAATCTGCTAAACAGGATGTGAAGTCATATTGTAGCAATGCTTTGATGTGTTGACACTAAACTTGGTTGATATATTTGGTATCCAGCTCCCTTTGGGATGTCCAAGCCTAAGCCATTTGGCTACTAGGGATGCTGCAGTAAGCAAATATGCATTTAGACATCTTTTGACCACTGAAGGATGCTATACCATGGAAAAAGTGTAATTGTGCTTATAACTTTTTGGCTTATAACAGTTATTGTTTGTTTTACATTGTTGGGTGATTTGAGGATCAATATATCTCAAACTGTCATGTGTAAGATGTTGCTGAAACAGTTATTTTGATACTCCTACTATGAATTAAGTTCAGCGTTCATCAAATTTGTCTTTGTATCATCATACTGAGATTGACAGAAGTTATTAGTTGGATTATTAATATGTGCAAGCACTCACCATAGAATCTGTTATATACAGTAAAGTTCATGCATCACTTGATTTTGCAAGTAAGCAATAAACTTTGTGACTATGTTTCTAACCATATTGCAATGACTTGTAAACGGTTTACTGCATAGTACCACCTAGTGGTGAAGTAAAAGGACCGTTTAATAGTTTGTCTTAAAATAATCGTTCCATCTTTCTTGATTCTAGGAATTTATAAGTGTTTACCTGCAACACACTGAGAATTTTGGAGGTCAAGTGTTATTGCTTGGCAACAGCTGTGCATATGAACACAATATTGTACATGTTTATAACTATTTCTGGAGGATTTGTAACAATTTTGGGATTTATAATGATAATGAAAAACTGTAAATCATGGCCAAAGTTTACATTAGACTCAAGCAGTTATTATTACTTGTCATCATTTTTCTGATGATCCCAAGAACATTTAAAAGATCTGTTATCTTTTGTTATCTAATGCTCAAAAGATGACATTGTTTGAGAAGATGTCAAACAGGAAGTGATGTCATACCTTGGGACATAATTTTTGTTATAGCTTGTGCAAATTCCACAACACTAAACCAAGTTTTGCTGGTTATTGCCTTCCATCACGATTCATCCTCATTTAAATGTATCAAAAGCTAACATTTTCAACATACCAGTGATGTTCTTGATGAATTCTCAAAAAAGGTTATTACATGTGTGTGATGTGTGTAATACTATGCTGTGATGGCCTGCATCCATTTTATATTTGAGTGCTATAATGTTGAGGTAAGTTAGAGTGATGGGAGATGCAATTTGAAGGCTTGGGCAAGGTTCTGTAGTATTTACCCTTTCTGTCAGCGATGGGGATGAGACCTATATATATATATATATATATATATATATATATATATATATATATATATATATATATATATATACACACACACACACACATATGATAACACAAGAATGCTGAAAGGTTTCTGGTTCTATGTGTTATCAAAGTGTTGCCATTGATACGTGTTGCCATTGAGACAGTACAAATGATGTAGTTAAGGTGCAAATAATTTAGGGTACATTTACAGCTGGTGGTATAACTGCCTATAAATATGATTCCTTACAATTTGAAGAGAGTGACATGAGCATTCTTAACATCACTGAGGGATAAGAGATGGGAAAGCATGATCATAGCCTTTATTGTACACAGTTAAGCCATGGCCAAGAGTATTACAAAAGAAAGTGCAAAATACAACGTATTTGGAAAGCACAGTAATTTCTAAAAAATTACTCATACCAGTAACTTTACAGTTTTACAATATTTGCAGCATTTGTCGTGAAGGTATGGAGCCGAACAGTCTATGACCATTCGATAAGCTATAAACTTATTTGATTGTATGGTCGTGTGCTATTTAAACGGTCAGTGCAGAGCTAGTATTATAATTTGTGATGGTTACACATGAATCCATGAAATGTGAACTCTGATATCCTGTCTCATGTTGTTGAAAAAGTCTGTGATTCAAATACACAATGGCTTAAACATCAGTACAAGAATACCACAAAAGGTGGACTATATTGGAGAAATTGCACACAGACACAAATAAAACAACAATACAAAAAGGCAATGTCAAATGGAGACATTGCAAGTTGAATCAGTCTAACAGCAAGTGTTTTTAAACCCCAACAAGAAAATTAGAGCTAGATGCATTTGCCAAATGCAAACATGAAATGTCAGAACATTAACCAGTTGAAAAAAAGTTACCTAGTTTTAACAGCAAATGTCATGGACTTATCACAAGTCTGTACTTTTTACCATATCACTCCACAGTCACCTGCCATCTGAGACATTAACATCAAACGACCAGTGAACTCAAAATTCAACAATCGCGCTCAACTTAACGAACGCCAAACACAACCCAGATGGCAGGCCAACAGTGGAAAAGCCGCGCCGGGCGTTCACCCATTTGTTCCACTGTCACCTACCATCTACGCTATGCTATATAAACAGTGAACTGACAAAACATGAACAAGTGGCAAATGAACATCAACACATGAAACGTGAAAACACATGAAAGAAAACAAGAACTACAAAGAGGATTAGTTCAGGCCTTTACCTCCTTGCCATACTCTAAGAATAACTCGTCCAATTCTGCTGCATGGTCCGGCGCTTCCAAACCTGGCCCACCGTGTTCGTCCACGGCGTACACCTTAACTGAAACAATCAGGCCCTCGGCGACGACGGACACGTCAACTTCACCGATGCTGATGAAGCGCTCTTCGATCGCCCCCCACGTCCCTCATGGAATCACCCAAGTCCTTCTCCCTCAAGTAGTCAGAATTGCAGAGTTTGTGAAAATCAGTGACTGATCTTGGCCATCACTGTTCAGCACCAAGACGCCGCTGTAGGAAGCGGCAAAGGAGTTGGAGCTCTGTAGGAGCTTGCAGTCCTGGCATCTGTGGGTTGATGAGCGATTCACAAACTCCTCTTGGTTCGGCGTGGCATCTCCCACAACGGCGATTGGCACTGATCTGCACTCCAGTCACAGTTCCATGGAACATCGATGTGTTCTGGGTGTCATCATGGGCCTCGATTGACTCCAGCTCGTCGGTAACAACAGGGTGTTCTTCCTCATAGTTGTCCACAGTAGTTGACAGCGAGTTTGTTGGAGAGACATGAGAGGTTGTTAGAGAGTCATTAGAGTTTGTCTCACACAGGTGTGCTGAAGAGGTGCGTGACACATCTGTTTGGAAAGAGTTCATACAGGTTTGCTGGTTGTCAGAGTTTGGAGGAGATGGTTTGCCTTTTGGATAGGAAGGTGGCCCAAGCCCCGACGAGTTTGGGTTTGTGTTTTTTTTCACAAGGGATTCTAACCTCGGCAGTGGACCTCCGATTAATCATCCTTCTTTTGGTGGCCAGGGACTTTCTGCTGGGCCTCGGCATCTGCAACACCCACACAGAAAACACATCAGAAACACTCAACTCTTAACACACCACTACTGCAAAACTATTTCCTACACTTACTCATTTCAACAGTTCTAATATACAGATGTATTTTGAAGATAGTCAACTGCACTCACACTCCAAACAACTCACCTACCTGCACAATGTTGCCGCTAGTAATTCACTGTCTGTGTCAGGTGTGCTTGTTATGTCTAGGTTAGTAATATGTAGCGTTTTTTTTGTATTGTGTATTGTATATTGTACAAGTTTTACTCAGTACTCTTTGTTCTTAATTATTGCTCAGTACTTTTCTTTTGTACTCAGTATATATTTTGTGTTATTTATTTGTTTTATGAGACACTGTGGTCCCTGTGTAATGTTATCTCGTTCCCCTGTATATACATGCATATGTGGAAATGACAATAACAGCAGTCTAAGTCTAAGAATATATTTAGTTAAGAAAGATCCTCAAACAAACACAAACTGCTTTCATTAGGCATCCAATATTTTATTAGTTTATTCTATTTATACCATATATATTCATCTTCTAAACAAGTACAAGGTTTGTACACATACAGGGAAAAAAACTACAGTCAGACTCCTGATCATTAATGAAACATTGGGACCAATATTTCAAATGTCTACCACATTAAAGTTATATTTCACAATATCACACAATCATGAGAGTTGTGCACAAACAAGCAAAATGATACTGCTCAGATAATCTCCAAGACACTGACCATGTGTACTGACATTTCCACTTAGAAGAACTGTAATGGGAGATGATAAAATGGGTGAAACAGGAAAACACAAGCCATCAGTGTTAGGTAATCCAGAGCATGGAGCTGGGATAGGTACAGCACAAAATATCAGACCTATCTGTGACGAATACTCCACCTCATCCAATCCAATGCATATTTTCCAAAAAGTTAACTTTCAGATATTTAATATTTCACCCAACACATTTACAAAACAGCAGCGACACTTTTGCCTCTACGACTCTTAATCTTGCTGGCTTCGTTTCATATGGAAAGGTAAGCTACACCACATTTATTAATAACTTTTATGCTTACCTTCACTAAGGTAGTTACAAACTGAATATCTGGAAAAGATAAACAAGTCTCTCAATACAAGGTTATGTCACAGACACACACTTAGCAATTTCAAGGAAGGGATAGTGTATAGCTTGCTGGCCATTATTAAAATACACAAATCACATATTCCAATTTATTCTTACATTTAACTGCCACTTATATACACTTACAGGGAAAAAAAAACATTAATCAGACTCCATCACACACTAATGGCAATGTTGATTAATAATAACTCATGTCCCATCACCACATCATTTTATCACTCTTATCCTATACTCTTACATTAACTATACAGATCTTAAATATAGCTATGGTATGTGACTAGAACCTGAATTAATGCAACAATGTCTGTATTTTCTTAATTATCATCAAGATACAATATCCAACTTGTAGAAGTCTTCATTTAATTAGCGCGTGTGCTGGCTGTTAGAAATCTTATGTGCTTTTCCAACTGTCAACCGACTTAAGCACAAAAAGAGACTTCATAATTACGATATCATTTCTTATGCTTAGTGAATTCACATCTTTCAACGACAGTACCCTCTGTTCGCAATCCTCGAAAACACCTGGATTTTCCTATAGATATGTAGGGTACGCAATCCTGCTCGTCATAATAAAGGTCCTCAGACTTCAGAGGTTATTAAATTCCTTGTTGACAAGCAGTGTTACCCCCGATCCCGATACGAGTCATTTAATACTGAGTTTCTCCCGATACCGAGTTCCAATCCGATACTTGTATTTTCCTAGATAATACAGTTGCACATTGCACATTTCAAGTACATTAAAGGTATTAAAATCAATTCAGTGTATATGCTTGACAACTGAACAGCAATGCATTAAAAAATTTCCAGCATCCAAGCTGTTCCTTATTTTTTTTAACTTACCTTTTTTTTTTTTTTTTTTTACGAATAACAAAGTAAACCTTGTAAAGCTCCGGTAGAGCAGTTTCTGAAACGTAGTGTCGAGAGGGTAGGGCGTGCCTTGGCTCCAAAAGCTTCAAAAAACTTCAATGAGCAAGGAGAGGCAAACATTTTCAAACAGTTTTTCGCTTGCGTTGAGATCACTGCGAACGTTTGTGAACACACAGAAACGGTCTAAGGAGGTAGTTCTCGGCGAACCGACATGGATGCTGGACTAAGGGAGGTGTGTGTCCAGATGGGAGTTATATCAGAAAATATGTGTAAGTGTTCGATTTTATTTAATCTTCTTACAATAATCCAAGCGGTTGACTTGTCTAACTGTCAGCTTCGTTGATACTTTTTCTGAATGCTATAGTTATCAATCCTTGGCGTTAGTTTGTTTAGCTAACTCGCATACATCACGTACAGTTTAAGCGTTAGCTGTTTCAATTTTGAAATGATACCTTGTTTGTTGTTAGTAACCTTGAGGATTGATGTCGTCGGAGTATGCTGACCTAAAAAACCTTAAAATTTAAAAGAAAACCCCTTCGCCTGGAACGATCGCCTCAGTTTACCAAATTTGAAAGCACCTCTGTATTCGCTACCACAGCGATGGGCTGGTCATCCAAAGCGATATCAATTAGCCTACCCTCTCGGTAATCTTTTTGGCCGTGTCGCTGTCTCGAGGACATTTCTCTCTCCTTTTAAATGTATGTCCTCCAATGTGCGTTTCCTCGGAGCAGCCTTTGCCTTATTTACCTGAGTGAACTCACTGTATTCAGTTGAGTGATTATTTTTTAGGTGCCGTATCAAAGCAGTAGCCTCTTGAACGCAGCTCCTACCGCCTACCTCGCGAAATGTTCGCATTACAAATGGCTGCTGGACTGCTTTCGTTTTCCCAATTTAAAATATCTCCTCACTGCAGACATTTTAGCTGGTTCCTGCCACAAATTATGCTCTCCGTTTACAACACCTGTGTGACAGTTGACGTAAAACAAAGGATCGGGCTTAGGGTCATGCTCAATAAAGCCAATATCGATCAGTTAAAAAATGCCTCGATCGGCTCCGATACCAATCTTTGAGATCGGATCGGGAGATCCCTAATATGCAGAACTGAAGCAAAAGAAACTAATAACTAGTAGCTAATCGCTTTTACCAATTGCTGAATCGCTCAGATTCAGTAATTGGTAAAGTAATTCCATTACTTTTAAAAGAAGTAACTAGTAACTGTAACTAATTATTAATTTTCAGTAGCTTGCACAACACCCTTGATAAGCTGCCTATGGGCTTTTGCTGCTATAAAGTTCTTCCACCACTGTATGACAAATAGCCTACCCATCCACATCCGAAAGCGAAAGAAATATTTCAGTATCACTAAATTATCTCTGCAGTCTGGAGGCATACACCAAATCCCATGAATTTACAGTCCCTACCAAAACTCTTGTAAAGACATCAATATGAGCAAACCTAGCTTACTACAAACTTTAGATGCTTTTCTGAACGTCACATAGTCCATAATGCAATATACACCATACTATATAAACAATGTATTCAAGTAACAGCTTGTTTTTGTACTACATAAGAATTTTCAACTACAAATGCCACTGACCAGTCATAAATACACCATACACATATACATTACATATAGGCTACATGTAACAGTTAAATTGCCTCTGTGTACTTAGGCCCACACCATGTGTACTTCAGATCTATGTCCTCAACCTCTGAAACAACGCTGGTGTCATCCACCATCTAGGTTATTGGTGAACTAACTGAAACATGGAAAAAGCCTAATAACAACAATGTTCTCTGCTTTGGCTTGAAATCGTGACTCTTTTTTCTTCGCTCTGTCATTTTCAGAAACTCTCATTCATCACACACTAACAGCATTCACAGACAACACACCCAACACAAAACCAAATCTTGGCAGGGCTTAGGCTGCGTTATGCACAATGAAGTCAATGGACGTTTCTCAGTACAGAGTACGCAAGGTACGGACTCCCGTTCTTGGAGATTCGGACTTGGCAAGTTCAGCTCGGGAGTCCAGACTGCAGTATGCTCAATCTGCATTTGGGACAGCAGCATTCTTGCTGACATCATGGCTCAGCTTGGCTCTAGAGTCTACCCTGCCATTTTACCTTTATCTTCACTGTAATTGATATTTACAATAAAATAACATATAGTAATAATACACCAAATTGCCTGTGTTAGTTTCCACTTTAAAAAAATGTATTAATTAAAATATTAACAAAAATATATTCCTGATGTGTGCCTATAAAAAGGCCAATGGCAGGAAATAATTGTGGGACTTTGAAGTTATGGTCAAAGTAGTTTGTGTTTGCTGAGTGAGGAGCTGAGTACAAAAAAAGTTGAGTAAAACCTGAGGAAAATGCATTCTTGGATAATGTGTGAAATGCATTCTGGGATACTTGACTACCCAAGTCTACGCAAGTTGCCTCCTGATGCATCCTTGATAAAACCCACGAATCAAAAACACTTCAGAGTATTTGATCTGTACTTGGCTAGTTACAAACTATGAATTGGAACAGTAGTTAGGCTGTGGCTGATGTTTCACAAGTCCATGGGAACGCAAGTACAGAGAAGAGCACATATAGAGAAACGGCCACTAACTGTATCCAAATAGGGCTGATAGCAAAAATGTCATATTACAGTTTTTGATGATTGCTCACTCACTTGTTGTGGAATTTCGTTCATTGAGTTAACTCTACACACAAGCCAAATAAGACACAACACTCTGAGATAAACATCTCACATCTATGTCAAAATGAAACTCTGCAATCAAAACCTAACAATCCTTTTTCAAAATGGCATTTTTGCGACCAAATTATACACACATGCACCATTTGAAGACCTCTTTGAAAGTAGCAACAACACACTGATGTACTTTATACAAAACACTTCTGTCTTTAGTATTTTGTATACCTTTTTAATTTTCTCATACAGGCTCCTGTGAAAGATTGTTCCATTACAGTACAACTACTCTCATTTCAATGAACACACAAAAGGAAAGGTTTCAGAAGAAAAATATATAAAGCTTGTTTTTCTTCACCATTGTGAAAACAAGAAAACACAAAGAAAAATAGAATTGCAGTACAGTAATCAATACAATATGTTGAGCTAAACTCAAAAATAATTGCAGTAAAATTACAGTGCAGTGGTAAACAGAATTTAGTATTGTAAGGAATTGTAAGGGATGAGGTGGATGGTTTACGGATCCTGCCTTCTGTTAGGGTTTGGCCACAACACCGCGTTCACATCACAAGCAATATCATCCCTGGCTGGGCAACAGGGAAAATATCACCTTGCGTGCCATATCCAACCCTGAACTGACCCCACCTCAGTGTCTCCACATGCCTCTTCCACTGCTTGCAGAAGAGGCAGGCGGGCATGTGGTTGGTGGTCATACACTCTCCAGTGCCAAGCCGAAAAGAATTCTTCAGTAGAACTGAGGAATGGGGAGTGAGGGGTCAAGTATACAACTGTGAAGTTATTGTTGTTGGTGAACCAGTCTCAGACCAGAGCAGCCTGGTTGAAACTAACATTATCCCAGATCACAACAAACCCGGGCTGCTCTGGTTCACAAGTATGTAGTACATACAGAGATGTGATTATGTGTGCTGTGTTGTAGCGACCCACGGTGGCATGGTGATGGAGAACACCTTGCAGACTCCATGCAGGAGCCCCCACAGACACCCCACCCCCACCAAAAGCTTACCCGAGGTCTATTTGTAGTGCTAAGGCTCAGACTGATTGGTGTTCAATTACTGTATAAGTGTTTTCATATGTGTGTTTGGGTGTTGCTAATTTCAGGTATGTTTTGTATTTTTAATAGAAGTGTTTTCCCAATGATTACAAGAGGTTTCATTCATGAACAATGTGTCTAATGTAAGAAACAGTGTGTAGTGTTCTGCAAACAGTGTGTTGCAGAATTGCAAACAAAATGCAAAGCAGAAAATGTGTTTGGTGCCTTTGTTTAAGACATGTTCACAAAAGTTAAGGTCTTAGTGTTTTTGTCGAGGCATTCACTTCCAGTGTATAAGCAATCGGCAAAAACTATAATGTATGATGACTGTTCATGTATTTTGGCTAAAGTCTTTACTGCCACCTACTGGACCATCTAAGCACTAGCCTACCACATGAGCATTTCCTTTTCAGGCCTCCTTCTCAGACTTTCGCTAGCGGCCCATTCATTGCAAATTATGCAACTTGGAAATCATACCTATCAAGTCTCATGTTTTATTCATGAGACTGACGGATTTTCAACATTTCTCATGTGTCACGTACATAACACTGAATTTCACGGATCTCACCAAATCTCACGGATTTTCACACTCAATAGCATTGAATAATGAATAAAGTTCAATAGACTGCTGTGCAGTGCGAGTGAGAGACTGCCACGTTCGCACTGTGTGGCTCGCTACGGCTACGTTCACACTACAAGCCGTAGTGCTCAATTCGGATTTATTGCTCAGATCCAAATTTTTTTGTTGGGCTGTTCACATTATTGTTTTTAATGTGGCCAACATCAGATCCCAGTGTGAATCTTCACCAATGCTGATGAAGTGCTCTTCGATCGCCCCCACGTCCCTCTTGGAATCACCCAAGTTCTTCTCCCTCAAGTAGTCAGAAATTTCAGAGTTTGTGAAAATCAGTGACTGATCTTGGCCATCACTGTTCAGCACCAAGATGCCACTGTAGGAAGCAGCAAAGGAGTTGGAGCTCTGTAGGAGCTTGCAGTGCTGGCATCTGTGGGTTGATGAGCAAGTCACAAACTCCTCTTGGTTGGCGTGGCATCTCCCACAATGGCGTTTGGCGCTTATCTGCACTCCAGTCACAGTTCCATGGAACATCGATGTGTTCTGGGTGTCATCATGGGCCTCGATTCACTCCGGCTCTCCAACATCCAAGATTTCGCTACCGTTTGTTGGAGTGCTGGTCAGAACTGTACAGTCCCCCACTCTTCTGGTAGACAGGTTCGCCAACCTGTATAACTTGGATACTTGGAGTATCTGCTCACACTGGACCTCAGCCACAGGTACCACTTTGCTCACGGTGCCTTCGGGCAGGATCTTGGTCTTCACCTGTTACAATCACGCACTTACTAGCACGCAATCTCCATGAGAGGGTTTCGGATATCCTAGTTTTTATTTTTATACATTTACAATAAATATTGCATTAAAACTTTCAGGACAAATGTGACAGAATGTCCGAGGCAAGACATAAACGTCACAACTAGGCAATACTATTAACATTTCCTAATCTTCCTAGACAGACACATGCCTTCCAAAGACACGCCGCTCAAGTTAGGTGTCTTGGGCCAAGACCCAGCACCTCTCCGATTGTCATATGTCCCATGCTGCGAGGCTCTCTTGGGAAGAATGGCATGTGCTCTGCTCCCTCCACACTACTGCCATTTGAACAGAGCACGTCGAAGCCACTGGGATCGGAGTAACCTGAATGGAGCAAAATATGAACCATTATTTCGTAAAACTCGCCTATGCTTAGACCACTAAAAAAACCTAAAAGATATTGACGGATGGGCCTGCTTACTGATGCTTCTCTTGATGTTGGCCAATTTCACTGCACAGTTGTTCTGCGAAGCTTGTGCAAACGCTGTCCACTTATCCACTGAAAACGCTACCACTCCGTGGTATTCCTCTCTGCTGGTCTGCAGGGTCGCCTCGAAATGCCTGACATTCCGCCTAGAATCTTTCACTGGTGACACGCAGTGCAAATATCCCACTATGGTGTTGCTTTCTGTTTTGCCAGGGTGGCCATTCTTTCATGTGATGTCTTCCATGTGTGACTTCTCCTTGATGCTTCTCCCTCTGTGTAAAACTGTGCTGCCGTGCCAGCATTTATAGGCAGCAGACCTACTAGTATTTGTTACTTTGTTTATTTCAAGCCAGACAAGTCTCAAACGTGAACCCTGTCCCAGACGTTTTGAGTTCAGAGTGCCTCATAATGCTACTTCACCTGACTTTAAAGGTACCCCAACCTTGCAACAGTCTGTTTCTCAAGTCCGCTCATCAAAGATGTCTGTGTGCAGCCCTGATTAAACAGTTTTTTTTTTAATCTATTGGCCTAATTTCTTCTAGGAACATGGATGCATGACTCTTAATTCTCCATCATCCAAATTCAACCACATTTCAAAACTGGGGAGAGAAACAAAACACTCAAATCCAAGAAAATATGAAAATGCCAGAATTGAATCGGCATGGTTAACGTAAACTTTAAAAAATCTATGCTTTTGGGCCACCTATATAGGCCCTAGTAAGGGACCCAACGCAAACTTAGCCTGCTCAAACAATTACTTCAATAACAATGGACCAATAGCGCATCCCCAGGAAACAATCAGTATTGAATTTGTTAATGTGCAGGGGTGTCATCAGCTCGTTAACCTGTCTGAGGTGCAATAACATCAGAAGCATACAGCTCCACTTTGTGCTTCTGATGTCATTGCACCATCATCAAGATATGCTGTTACTTTGTCTGTTTCATGCCAGACAGTTGGCAAACGTGAAGCTTGAGCCTGACGTTTCATTTCAGTGTACGCAGGCTGCTTAGAACTGCTAGGTATGGAAAACACCGTAACAAAATCAACGACACTCCCATGATCAAGCATGGAAAATTTCTTAAACTCTCAAACGTTGGCAGGTTGGCTGCTGCAACTTCAACCAGTCACCACCATCTCTGTCACATTAATGACACATTCAGTTTATCTTTAGGACTGGTCCTACAATATTGTATCACAGGCACAGGCGAGCATGTTCAGGGATTCTTTAGAGCAGGTATCATTCCACACCTACGAACCAGAGACATTAAGTCATACAAGCAAGGTCGTAATTCCGTGTTGACATGGTGTTTCTGCAAGAAAGCAAAGACCCATTATCTTTGGCACCGCATGCTTTACTTCGTCTTGGTTTAACACAAGCAAAATCATTATTAAAAAAAAACAAAAAAAAACCTCATGCACTGCCATCATGTGCACTCTAATGCAACAAAGTATCATCATCCTGTGGATAGGCTACGCTGTCAGTCACGCCGAACAAATAGGTCTTTGACAGATCTAATTTAACAGATCCATTGAGGATGCTATAAGCCTGTTGCTTCACCTCACTCTGCAACATCTGGAGGCAACCAACACCTACACATGCATCCTGTTTCTAGACTTTAGCTTGGCTTTCAGCACCATTAATCCTCTCAAACTCTTCACCAGGCATCAAGACACAAACATCAACCCAGCTCTGTGTTATTGGGTACTGGACTTTCTTAGAAATAGAATTCAGTCTATCAAGATTAACAATGCTACATCATACCCTCTGACCCTCAGTACTGGTGCACCACAAGGCTGTGTGTTATCTCCTCTGCTTTTCTCCATCTACACCAATGAGTTTACATCTCACCACAGCTCAATCAAAATGTTCAGGTACACAGACGACACCATTATCATGGACTTACCAATAACAATGAGACTCAGTACCGCTAAGAGGTGAATTGGGCTGTACATTGGTGCAGCAACAGCAACCTCTTACTCAGTACCTCGAAAACAATGGAAATAGCTGTAGATCTCAGGAGGAGGACAAACATTAAAGCCCCGGTTCACATCTCTGACCAACCCCTAACCCTGACAGACTCCTTGAAATTCCTCAGCACCTACATCAGTAAGACTCTGAAATGGAACATCAACACTAGCCACATCATCAAAAAGGCCCAGCAAAGACTGTACTTCTTCAGGCAACTGAAGAAGTATCATGTCAAAAACATCTGTCGGTCCACTTCAAAGCCATAATACACAGCATCCTCAGATGTCTCTCACTGTCTGGTATGGAAGTTCAGACAGCCACAAGAAGAAGAAACTGGAGTGGATTGCCACCGAAGCCTCCAACATAATTTGGTGTGACCTTCCCCCAGTCAGGTCACAGTGTATAATGCGCACCTTCAACCAGGCAGCTAAAATAACCAGTGACCCCTCCCACCCAGCCCACCACCTCTCCCAGCCTCTCCCCTCTGGAAGCCACTACAGGTCCGTATCACCCGAAACCACAGCTTCTTTCCTACAGCAGTCAGAACACTTAACACCCCTTGCTGGCCACCCTTGCCACAAGATCCCATATACTGACCTGAACGCACTGTATGCACTAGGCTGAACTCAGACTGGACTTGTTTGCACGGGTACATCAATCATTGTACTTTCTGCCTGTTGGGATACTTGATATGCTGGGGAACTGAACTGTACATATCATATATATTCACTGTACATATTCTCACATTCATGTGTTTCCTTTTTGTGTGTGTTGTTATGGTTAATGGTGCCTGTATGCTTATTTTTCTCTCTTTCTTTTTGCACTGGAACTGAGCTACCATGCTGTACCAAAACAACTACCACCAACACTGCTGCGTGGCAATAATAATAAAAATATCAAAGTATCTTAGTATCTTTGAACTCCCCAATAGTGTGTCTTGATCAGTCCTGCAGAGCCATAGCAATTCTACAATGTATCACCTTCCCTTTGCATGCACTGACCTACCCAGAGAAACTAGGCTTGGAAGGTTATTCATTCTGGAGGGAAACCAGCTCGAGAAAAAAGATTTATAGGTATAAGAACATCTATATACTGAACATTCTATCCAAAAGATCCTGCCACAACAGACGTTTTGGACATTGTGCTGGTCCGGGATTTCGGACAGACGCAAGATTGCACGATCACTGGACTAGGCTACAGCAATATAGCCTTGTGAATATGCTGAGCAATTTCTCTTTGAACTAGCATCTAACCATCTGATGCAAACTCCATTGCCTCTGTCTCTGTCTGTCGTTTCCCTATAGGCTATAAATACGCTAATAAGGTCAGTTAAAAACTCTGTGTTCATCTAATCAGATGATATATCATCATTATTGTCACTTGTTGGCAAGTCTTCAAATTCTTGCAAATGAAAACCTTTTCAAATTTCACTGAAGTCTATGGGGATGTCTTGTGGCCTTCAGTAATCCCCTCATTTCTCCTATTTCACAAAGTAAGACACATGTAAAAACTCTTTTTCATTAGTCATGTGAAGCTAGTTGCTAAAACATCTGGAGTTGAATCACTTTGATATTTTTTTACAGTGTGATGAAGGGCAAGTAATTCACTGATGCGAAGGTACGAGAGGTTTCAGACATACTTAAATCCAAACAGTAGCTAGATAAGAAAATATGCTGATATAAGTGAGAAGACACAAATACATTTTGTCTCATGGGTACGATGCCTCTGAAGGTTCTGCTGGAGATTTGCAGAAACTCTCCTTCCTGCTGAGAAACTATTTGGAAAAATTGCCTTAAAAAGACGCCTTTCGGTGAAGCAGTCACAAAAGCCTGTCATCTGGTAAATCTTATTGGTACTTGAGCTGAGGGGCGGTATATTCAGATGAGATAAATATTGAGTTTGTTGGTCCAATGTGTATCAAAGGATGGACTAAGCCAGTTAAGACCAAATATTAACAATACAAGTAGGCATATTCTTGATTACATTCCTACAAACTTGTCTGAAGATGATGTTCTTGCCTGTCTCGCATGACTTGGACCAAACCAGACTCTTGACTGAAAGCGATATTTACTAGATGATTTAATCACTTGTTGGGAACACGTCCAATTCCAAAGTGTATAAATTAACAATCCTGTACTAATTCACTTGTACCACGGAAATTGGGGCATGGTATTTTAAATAAATATAGGCTAGAGAACTAAAAGCACTTTTTGTTGCCCAGTAGATGATATTTCATAAATGCACAGTCAGCAGTTCAAATGCATTTTGGACAGGGTTAAAATGTATTCCAACAACAGCCTATTTTAACAATTTATATATTTTAACACTCGCCTAACCCTTACAGGTATCTATGCAGTGCTCACACCCTCTAGAGAAGCAGTTTCCAGGAAACTAAAATCATGAAACTCGCAGATCAGAGTGTTCTTTGGCTATTAAATTATATGGAGATCTGAGGGTCAGGTTAGAAAAAATAAACTATGTATTTATGCCAAATGAAGGTACTTTAGGATGTTCAGTGTGGTTAGGGATGTTTTAACATATTGTACACTTTTACAGTCCTTGACTCATCTATTCCTGTACACAATGCTTGACATTTAGTTTGCCTTTGAGGTCAAAGACCCTTTTTCAAATTTGGAGAGTTACATTTTATATATTCTGTTCTTTCTGTTGGATCCAGAGAATAATTGTACTTCACCAAAGGCACCAGCAGGGGGAAGATGAGAGCATTTTTAAACAGAGAAGGCGGACTGAGGGTAAGATTGGAGCGTGCTCATTTAGATATAATATGGATTAATATGAAATGAATTCAGGTGAACACAGACACATTTTTACACACACGTCTTTATGTTGGAAAAGACAACAGCCCTCAATGTTAAAGTACATCTCTTCCAACCAAAGCCTCTTCATTCTGTACATTTTAATAATTTTCATGACATACACTTGTTGAGGGAACTAGCAAGAAAATCAGGGGTGTTATCAGAATTCATGAAAAATAACACATTATACATAGACTAACATACAGGCATGCGGAAAGGTTGTTGTGCTAACGAAAACATTTTTGTCATCATTCAAGTATGGAGAGTAAAACCATCTGTCATGCTAACAGTTAATCTGTGAAAATTCTGTGCCGGAAGATCTTATCTGCAGTAGCTTCTCTTTTAGTTGTCTGTGTGAACAGTGACAATCCACAAAGTCAACTGGAAAGGCAGATAAAATATTTATCTTTACAAAAGAAATTATCACCAATTTTTGGTGTACTGCTATTATTCAAGGATAGAAATGCAGGTTCTGTGATTTCAATAGCCCTTACTTACCAAAACCCCAAATGCTAACTTTAACCATATATATGTTTGGTGCACTCTTGAATGAATTTCAACGAACTTAAGGATTCATTTCCTGATGGGTAGGATCGATTGTTTGTACACTGGCGTCACATATATAGAAGACGTATGACAGCCCTCAAAGTAACCCCAAATTCAGTCTCTTAATTCAGATGAAAAAGTAAACCCGAAAAGTTTCAAAATCAGATGCAGTTTCACAGCATCTCTTATAACCAATGAGAATAAAGCTTCCTCATTATGTACATATTAATAATCCTTATGACAAAGTGCTCTAACCTTAATTTAGACCTCTTTAGCTGAAATCCCACCCACCCAAAGTGGGGGAAGCGCTGTTAGCCACCTCATGGATCTCCTTGTGGAGGATTGTGGTAAAATGACTCATTTTTGATGTCACATACATGCTCTAACATTATAACAGTGTCACTTTCCTTAAGGGAAAATAGTACTGTGTATAAACACACACACACACACACACACTTGCAAAGTAACCTATTCAGTTTGAGATTGGACAATGAGGACGTGCTGAAATTGTTCAAATTTTGGAATTTTCAGCTCAATTCTGGGTAGCGAATCGTTTTGGAAGTTTCTTGATTTTTTTTTTCTGAATCATCCTTCAGCGGGGATAAGAACAACGACAGCCTACAAGGCCTGTAGGAAATGTTAATATTTACTCATACAAAAAAGTTTTATTATTATTATTATTATTATTATTATTATTGTTATTATTATTATTAGTAATATTTATTGTTGTTCTATGCAATAATACAGGTTCTGTCAGGTTTTGCTTCCTCATTGAATTCTTGTACCATACTGCCAGTATGCGTGCAAAACCACAGAGACAATTTTCTGATGGATTGGATAGCTTGTCAGACCACAGGCACCACAGGTATAATAGTAACTAAGCATGACAAGCATAGTTACTGCTGTCAACGAAACTGACAAATAAAGGCTGTTGAATTCAAGTCCTAGCAATATTCGTTCCTAGTCATATAAACAAAGAAAGAAGACGTACTTATTAAAAATGTACATCTCTTAATGTCATTTATGTTTATTTATGGTATGCGGGAATTATCCTTTTTTTTTATCTGCAGGATAAACAGTCCATGCGAAATATAAAAATGAAACTTTTAAAACCATATGTAGCTGCACTATCTTTTAATCTGTACAAAAAACTAAACAAACAAACAAAGAAAACATGTTAGTCAGCCTGACCTCAGAGAGAACTAGAATGTTTATGTGAGCTTTTAATTTCTCATTGTAACAGCGTAATGGCTAATGGTGTGGGCTTTGAAATAGGCCCACAGTATGAAATATGGCGCATGAAAGTCTGCTCAGCATCTGCAGTAAATTATATTGTCAGACAGATCTGATCATTGTATTATGGACTATTTCATACCGTGAGCTACATTAGCTTCTTAATCAGATGGCATTAAAATTGTCTTTTTCTTTTTGAGAATTGATGATACCTCATTTTTCTTATTTGATGCTATACGACCCAAGATACATCAGGATTAGGTTAACCTTTACTGCATGCACAAATGGTCTGGAAGGGAGTACCAGTGTCGCAACACTTCTCATCACCAGAAATACACGAGTTGATTTCAGTACCATACCAACATGAACTGTTCCGTTAATTGTGGCTTTTTCTTTCTCTCTTTAATTATGCTTTTTAGAATAATTTTGTCCTTCAGTTTTAGCAATCTGATCAGATTGCTTAAACTACCTCCATAAATTGATCTGTTTTTGCTGGAAGGAAATGAGGGGAAAGATATGAATAATTATGTGATAAATCCTACCTGGTTTAAATGATTTTGCTTAGTGTCTCATTTACACAATATGTTTATTTCTATGCTACAACTGAACAAGCCAACACTGAGAATTTTCACAAACCAGACAGGTAGGTTTTTACTCCTGAAAGAGAATGCATTAAGCAAGAGGTTGTTAACCTCATAAACATACACTTGGCTTAAAAGGTCATTAGAAATACCACAAACACTACCCTGAGCAATTTCATTGTCCTTCAAGTTCATTTTTGTTTTAAATATAATTAAACTTTGAATAGAAGGGCAAAGGTGTGCCCAATGTTCTTTTAGACTTCTTAGAAAAGCCAGACAAACCTGAACCCAGGAAGGTTCATATTTCCCCTGAGCTGACAGAACTGACTGAACCTGAACTGGGATAGGCACCAAGAGGAACACATAATCTTTGAATTCAAGCACTGAGATAGTTTATGTTTTGTAAAATTCTCATTAACTGAGTGGCTACAGATATTTTGTGTTGCCTTTTGATGTAATTGAACTGCCTCAGACTACCAGCAGGAGCACCTTCAGAAAGAGCAACTCAAACGGCTGATCTTTTTTTATTTATGAATTGTTTGTCAATTACGGTATTGTAAAATTCTTCTGTTGTTATACCTCTGCTTGTCGTGCACATAAAGACCTCTCCCTCTAGTATCCTCGCATCAAAAAGAAAGTTACCTCCATTACAGTGTTTAAATATTGTCAGTGTGATTGTGCCATGGGCCACATTTTTGCTATTGACAGAACTTTCTGGAAAATCAAAGCTTATGTGATGATCCTTTCAGCTCTGGCATTAGTGAAGGTTCAGAAATGTGGCTGTGGAATGGAACCATCCCCCTTATTGCACATGTATAACAACTCGTGGATTGATAATGTCAGTGGAAAAAAAGCATTTATTGCACTGTATTTACACAACTGATTAGACTGATATAAGAACACTGTGAAGTGAAACAATACATAACGCATTAATGCCATTCCCATAAATGAAAAAAAAAACAAACTCAAAAAGCATTCTTTTCTTTTTCTTCCCCTTTATTCAGTACTTTTGCTCAAGAAAAATTAAATGACATGCAGAGACATCATGTGATAGAATAATAAAACACCAGCTCATTGACTCCACATGGCTAATAATTTAGACAGTTTACTACTCAGCTGAGACACAAAAGAGGAGGTCAAAGTAAGATCAGCACGAATGACTAGACTCATACAGGTGCATTTTCAGCAATGTTCATCAGTCATTCCACTAAACTGACCTTAAACATAAAGGCTGAAAAGTTCAAGTACAAAAAAGTTCATGTAATAAAAAATAAACATCTTGTCTCATCAACACAATTTCTAAAACATAATTTTACTTAGCACCAGATAAACAATAATTAAGAGCAGAAACAGAGATCAATACACTGTAAAATGATTAGATTTTGACAGTGAAGGAGCATTTTGTCATCCCAAACCTTAGAAAACGGTTTGGAGGAAAGGAGAAAGTGAGAGAAGGAAGAAGATAGTGAGAGAAAGGGGGAAAGATGTACCAGATGCTGAGCTAGTTGTTACAACTGTGGTCGCGGCTGTTGCGTTGGTGGTGCTGTTGGTGGTGTTGGTGGTGTTGGTGAATGGTGAAAGGAAGGTCCCAACAGTGGAACGCAGGAAGCTGCTGTAGCGAGAGGTTGATGTAAAGACCTGCATATCTGCACGAAGAGCAATGTCTGCGCGGCTTGTACTGCCACTGCTACTGCTGCTGTTTGAGGTGCTGTTAGTGACAGTCAAAACTGCAGCCTGGAACCATGCCAGACCCTGCTTACACATCAGAGGGCCCCCATCATCACCCTGAGAGACAAAGAGAGAGAGAGAAAGAGGTAGGGTGACAGAGAGAGAGAGAGAGAGAGGCATACGAACAGATGAGATGAGATCATGTTGACAAAACATGGAAAACTGCAAAGCAAAATTTGCAAAGGCAAAAATCGTCTTTGAGACAAAAATTTACATAAGTAGGGTTTGTTCCCTCAAACATTCTGACAGTAGTTAGACTTAGGAGATGAACAGACAAACACATTGACAAGTAAACATGTCTTGAGTAAATACCTGCTGTAAATTCACAGGAAGAGTGCAGATGCTGTCAGAAGAGGATGAATTCCCACAGCTGACCACGCTGGTCTGGTTCTCCTGGAGAGTTTGTGAGGCTGAGGAAGAAAGAAAACGAAAATCTTTGTGAGGAAGCAAAAATCAAATAAGGAGTCAACATTCAGGATAGTGCCAAGTGAAACTGCTGATTTCAATACACAATGACTATGCATGTGTGCAAGGACACACATGCACACGTGCACACGCACATACACGCACACACACACACACACTCACACACGTTCTTACCTCCTCCTTGTCCTGAGCCC
Source organism: Chanos chanos (assembly GCF_902362185.1). Taxonomy (NCBI): domain Eukaryota; kingdom Metazoa; phylum Chordata; class Actinopteri; order Gonorynchiformes; family Chanidae; genus Chanos; species Chanos chanos. The sequence goes on from NC_044510.1 coordinate 8,487,596, forward strand.
CAGCCTGCAACCCAGCACCGTGTTCCTGCGGAGAAGGTCACATCTCCCAGGTTGACACAGATGGGCTGTATGTAGTCTGAGAATCTGGGTGTTCTGGCCAGCTCCAGAACAGCCACGTTGTTGCCTGTCAGGTTACTCAGTGTGATGTTGTTAACTGCAAGCATGTCTTCATTCGGGTTGGAACCATTTTGATTGAGACGTCCAAGGTACACGGTCCATTCTGAAGCATTGGTGGAGCTTGAAAATGGAAGACATTATCACATCAAGAAAACTTACACTCACCATCAGCTACCACAAAGCTTGACATTCTTATCATGAATTGACCGTCTTCATTCAGCTGGTACCTGGAGAAACAGTCAGCAGAGCTCAGGACGAACCGCTCGGCGACCAGTGTACCTCCACATACGTGTCTGCCTCCTTGGTGGAGACTGGCCAACCATGGCCACAAGCCTGCAGTTGCCAGAGAGCTGCTGCCCCCAACACGAGTGTTCTTAGGGGCTCTACCACAGACGTTAGCTGAAGACAGAGAGAGAGGGACAGAGAGAGAGAGAGAGAGAGATAGGATGAGCAGAAAGGAAAATAGGAGAGGGTTTGTGGCATGAGTTATAGAATAGAGGAAGAATGAATGTATGCCAGGTTCATTAACTAGTCATTCTCTGGAGACATTTGATGGGCACTTACGGGGTGTAGCGGTGGTAGTGGGAGCAGTAGGAGTAGTGGGAGTTGTAGGAGTAGTAGTATTGGTAGGAGTGGGAGTGGTGGCGTTATGGGGTGTAGCGGTGGTAGTGGGAGTCGTAGGAGTAGTGGTATTGGTAGGAGTGGGAGTGGTGACGTTGCAGCTCACAGACAGGTCACCATCAGTTCCAGTGGAGGTAAACGTGACAAAGCCAGGCTGGTCAGTGGTGATTTGAGAGTTGATCCAATCTTCGTACCTGGACACTCTGGCGTACACTCCAGGGAAGTTAGGTAGGGCACAGCCTTCCCCAAAGCTCACAACACCTGACTGGATCCAGCGAGAGCCCTGTTTGCTCACCATTGGTCCTCCTGAGTCTCCCTGAGCAGAATTGTGCAGAGTAGAACATGAATATCATTAAGTGGTGTAGGATGATCTTTGATCCCTAACAGTACCCCCACTACCCCCCATCCCATCCACACACAGGAGTACCCATAACAAAGAGACTCACCTGACAGGAATCCTTCCCTCCTGCTAATAATCCAGCGCAGATCATGTTGTCGGTAATCTGGTACCTACCACGATACAGACAGCTACATTTCCTGTTTCCCACTATTGGCACTTCCACCTCCTGCAAAGTCTGAGGTGAGGGAAGGGGGACTGAGGAGAGACAAAACCCGACAATCATCAAAACCTGAGTGTCTCTCCACAGTACAATATAATCCATCACAACTGAATACATAAGCTATTGAGCCACTTAACTGGCCCAATGAGAACACCATAAAAGTACCAGACAAGCCTGCAAATTCCAAGCTTCAGATTTAGTGGATGCCGAAAGTATAGATTTTTTTTTTTGTAAATATCTTTGGCTATTTTATATTACTGGACGTGTTTGGGTGCTCAGCCTCAGGTGTGGCGATTGTTCACATCTTTGTGTAAAAAAAAAAAAAAAAAAAAAAAAAAATGACAACGGAACTACAGAAGAATTAGCTGTCTACTGTTTGTGAATCTCCTATTTATAATCAGCTGTCAGTCTACCTCCGTTCTAATCAGACAGAGTAAAGCCTTGCATTTTGTCTGTAACGATAATAATCTTCATGTCAAAGTGCTCCAGCATCAATTTAGGTTGGTCTCACTTATGTCCCACCTATACAAGGTAAATTGTTGAATGTTGTCGCACACATTCTCACCATCTGTTGCATTGTCTCCCCAACCCGTGACCCAGCTGTCAGTGCCATTGTAGAAGGTGCTGTTTGATGCAGCCAGACAAACTGGTCTGATAAAGTCAGTGAAAGTTACAGATGCGCTGAGACGGAGCAGAGCAATGTCATTGTCAAAGGTGGTGCTGTTATAGTCAGGGTGACTGATGATCTGAGAGACTGCTCTGGACACCTCATTTGAGTTGGATCCCTCCTGAGTCTGACGACCCAAGTAGACGGTGACTTCTGAAGCTGAAACGCTGAGGAAGGGGAAAATAACAAGTTAAAGGTTGTTCATGGTCAGTATCATGCTACCGTTTTGTTACATTCAGAAATCTAGATGATTCAGTACCCTGGAACGCAATGAGCCGCTGACAGCACCCAGTCTTTGTTGATTAAGGAGCCACCACACAAATGGCCGCCAGATTTGTGCAAGCTGACCTGCCAGGGCCAGGCACCAGGAGGAGCATCCTGACCTCCCACTATCCTGGTGTTGAGGGGGGGCTGACCACACACTGATGGGAGGAAGAATATTTTTAGGCAGAGGTGGTCACACTGATAAAAAATCTTTGAAATTTCACCTGATGTAAACTCTGGGACTTACCATCTAACTGTGAGTGGGTACCTGAAAATCAGACAAACATCAGTGAGTGTCAGTATTGGAAGTACAATGTGCTTTTTAGTTTCAAATTAAGATTTGTAGTGCAACTTGTAGCTAAAAAACTTTATTGTTTTGTCAATATCTTCTTTTCTTTGAGGTCCTATTTTTTTATTTATATATATATATATATATATATATATATATATATATATATATATATATATATATATAAAATTTATAATGGTCCTAATATTTATTGTCTTACATCATAACAACCAGTGTTTATGTCTTTGTTTAAAATTTGATTCAAATCATTTACAAGAAGAAATTTGTGTTTATTTCAAAGTTATTGCTTTCAACGAATGTGTTTTTTTTGTGGTTCTTTTTTGTGGTTTTTTATAACAAATGTCTCAGTTAATGTTTTTGCTGTTTTGTTGTTGTTTTTTTATAAAGGTCAGAAGGTAGTGGAGTTCTGCCAGGCTAAACTCATCAAAAACCATACAGTCTTAAATGTTTGTCTGGATTTTATTTTATCCTTCTCTCTTCACAGTCCAGGCAATCCAGTGAAGCGATCTGGTGAAGCATAGAAACTTAACATTTCTAAATCACATACAGTTATAATGCACCACCATCCAATGCCTGTTATAGCTGTTTTTGTCCATTTGGCTTTTGAGCATATCGAGATGTTTTCTGTGTGTGTTTTTATTACTCATTGTTTGGAGAACATGATGGTATTTTAGACACTGAAAACATGTGTTTTCAGAGTTGCATTTCTGTTAAACATTAAATGTCAGGTGTTTTTTTTGGCATCATAGGGCTTAGGTTTAAACAGGAATTACCACAGTTGAAAGTAAAGATCAAGATGTATGACACCATCCACACACAGACACATATACCAGTGTGTCCTGTACCAGCTGTTAAAGGAGTTTTCTTGTCTTCACCATTTAATCTTGAAGATTTACAGATACACACATGTGTGCTAGATTCTTGGGACCCTCCATTCACTTCTGTTATAACAAAAGTACAGAATAACCCTAAACCGTCCCTGACCCTGACCCTGAATGAACCCTGCTGTTACCAATAACAACAATTTCTTTTATAAAAACACTTTTTTTTTCACCAGTGGGGATGATGACCTCAATTTGACACTTTCAGTAAAATGTTTAGTTAACAACAAGTTAGCACCCCCCCCCCCCCCCCACACACACATACACACTTCAACAATTTTCTTTTGGTAGCTTATTGCGAATCAGAAATGAACAGAAAGGAAAGCAAAATGCAAGGTGAAGTGGACTAGTCTTTTATGAACTCAAACAGAACTCCATTATTATTATTATTATTATTATTATTATTATTATTATTATTATTATTATTATTATTATTATTATAAATGTGTGTAGTGCGCTGAAAATTGCTACACAAGACAGTGTTGTGTTTGATCGCAAAATGAAACAAATTATATCTCTTTCATTAAACTTTTCCGGCTGCAACAATTGGCAAAGATAAAACCATTAACACAAAGCAACAACTTCCAATTCCGTGGAAGGGTTTAGCCTAATGGATGCACAAATAGTTTTAATAATGTTTTTTCTTCAGTTTTACTGGAACTGTATGTTTAAACTGGATAATGATGATTATGCAATATGTAATGGCTGGCGATACAGCCTCCTTGTTACTACCTGTTTGCAAAACCCAGTTTGTATTATTCTCTGTCCAAAACCACCTACACCGACAAAATTACTGAACAAGCTACCACGACGGAAGAGACAAAAAAAAAAAACAGTCAAAAACAAATTCTCCACACATACATGAACCAACAGTAAAAATGCCCCCCCCCCCAAAAAAAGACATACACTGACTTCTCCTCTCAAGCAAAGTGAATAAAGCAATAAGTTGCTATAAAAGTTATAAAAGGTCATAAACTCACCCTTAGCTAAGAGGGTCACCAGAGACACCATACACACTGCCTTGAACATCGCCATCATCATTCCTGACATCAAAGGCAATATTTTTTGACTCTCTCTTTAAATATCCCTCCAACCTAAGGCCCCTCCCTACACGTCCCCATTTCTACCCTTTGTAGACATACGTCAGACACAACAGACACATGCAGGATGCCCTCCCACATTCTTTCCTTATGACAAAAACCCCCCCCCCAAAAAAAAACTTGAATAGATCTATGACATCTCAGTTGCCATGTTGAAAAGATCCAGATCAGGGTAAAGTGGAACATTTCTTTGTTATCCTGTCAGTTGAACTGACACAACTAGAAACAGATCCGGATCAGTAAGAATCGCATTTTATTTGAATTACATTTGCGCAAATACTCAAAATGTTGCCCGTCTGCATTTCAGTCAAATCCTTGCCAACAGCGCGATGACACACGGCATAGCATTGTGATAAATATCGAATGAAGACACTGGTGCAGACAAGGGTATTTCCTGCTGCGTTTTTTACGCAAATAAATTGATTTTCATCTGATTTATGCAGAGTAAACCAAACACGCAGATCCTTTTCTTTATGATCTGTTTTGGTTTACTGCTTATGTATTTGGCGTATCAGAAACCAATTGACTGTCAGTCTGGGCATGTTCTACCATCTGTAGCTCATTCTGCCAATTACCACAATAGGTATAAAAAAGACTTTATATCAGTCATTTCTCTCTCTGAGGTATTGAGTCCACACATACCGAGCTTCCTCACACATTCTGATGCCTGCTGTGTTGTATTTCAGGTTACGAATCTGGCCTGGTTTATTGGAATTCTGATCTTTGTCTAGTGTTTTAGATTTGGCAACTGCCCTGTGGTTAAAATTATGGTTTCTACAAGTTCCTACCTGCTTATTGACTTCACTGTGGATTTGTGACTCAGGCTTATTTGCTGTCCCTCTAATGAACCGTACTCTCTGAATTATAGATCGTCGATTACCTTCATCACACTGTTGTTGTACCTATTGCTGTTCAGCTGATTACGAACTCTCCCAAAATTATTCTAGCACTAGAAATAAAGTTACTTTCATTACAGAGATTTAATGGTTAAAATAATGTGTGTGTGATTATGTTGTGACTCAGATTTTGGCTGCTGGCAGAATTATCTAGAGAACCAAGTTTGTAATGAAGATACGACACTGGAAATTCAAACGCATTGCTGTAAATTCTTACATCTCTTATGGTTCCTGTTATTAATGCCAGCACAAAATGGATTATAAATAATTCTGGCATTGCTATGATGGCAAAGACATTCATTCATCACACAGTATTTCTGTAAATTATTGTGCTAGAATGAGAACATATTATACTGAATCATTTTTATGAGTGAAGACAAATGTTTGTTCTTAATTTGTTTGATTCAGTACATTATGGGTTTATGAAGACACGGAGGGTAGTCACATGACAGAGTAACAGCCACTTAATCTCACGTGTCTCATAACTTTGGCAGTTCAGACACACAGGCACACGTGAGACACAAAAGACGAGGTCAACACAAGGTAAATGACTAGATTCATGCAGTTGCATCTACAGCAATGTTCATCGGTCATTCCACTAGCCTGACCTTAAAAATTAAAATGCTCAAGAACAAAAATGTAACAATTGTGAAAAATAAACATTTTAAACTTGAAACATTAAAACATGAAATATTAAACTTGAGACATCAACATGAGAGAATACATCACTTGACTAAGGACAAGTGATTACCTAAGGCATTACCTAAACTGTCTGTTAGAGTGCACACAATTGTTCATTCAGCAATATTTCCATGCAAGAGAAAAAAACACAACAAATTTATAAAAAAAAAAAAAACACAGAGGGAGTTTTTGAAAAACTCCACAAAGAAAGGACCCTGCCGCCCTGACCCTCTTGATGTGAGGTGACACTACCCACTGTGCCACCGTGCACCCTGGAAACGAATCAAAATATTACATTTGGCCAAATGCTATGAGGAAACATTTTCATTTTCTACAACCTTTCCTGAAGGTATGCTGTGTTTATTTAACGTATATAAACAGCTATTAATGGTCGGTCCCACACTCACTGGCACTCAACGCATCCCCGCATCGAAAAACTGCAAAACATGTTTGGTAACCTATGCTCCACTGTCAGTTCACAGTGAGGGAGTATTTTTCATTTTCTTACCTCTCTAAGACTGAACGGCATATTTACGAGAATAAAAAAAGTCAAAAGATAAAAGAAGCATAAAGTGTCTCAAACTTTGATCAAAGTTTTGGAGGAAGAAAGGGACTGAGAGAATGAGGAAGCAAGTAAGAGAGAGGGGAAGAGATGTTATAGATCCTGTGCCAGATGCCACAGTTGTTGGGGTGACTGCGGTGTTGGAGAGTGTGCTGTTAGAGGACGTGCTGTTGGAGGCTGTGGAGGGGAAGCTGCCGACAGTAGACTTCAAAAAACCGCTGAAGCGAGAAGTTCGGGTGAAGGCCTTGATACGTGGGGCATGAGGACCAACATCTGAGCGACTTGCACTGCTACTTCTACTGCTGCTCTTTGGGCTGCTGTTAGCGACAGACAAAAGTGCAGCCTGGAACCATGCCAACCCCTGTTTACACATCAAAGGGCCCCCATCATCACCCTAAGAGAGAGGGAGAGAGAGAGGGGGAGAGAACAAGAGTGTGGAATGGTGAAAAAACAACACACCGACATCATTAACACTTATGATTCTGCAGTTAAATACTCGTCAACCCAACATATATCAGCAGTAGGGTTCAATATGAGAGTAGACTGAAGCAAACAGCATGTAACTGAAGTGTCCTATGATGCTTGCAAATTCTAGATCACTGACATTCTTAAGCAGTGATGGTGTTGATACAGTTTGGTTCCTATGCAGTATGGTATTTCTTCATGCACGCATACTTTCAGTTTTCATGAGAAACCAATGAAACTGAGGTATGACCTGTTACCAGTGATTTGCATGACTCATACCAGTCATACGCATTCCAGATTTCATTTGGACCGTGGAGGCCACAGGGGCATTTGGGAATTCTGAAAAGCTGCTTCTAGATTACTAGTCATCAAATATGTACCCATGAATTCCCGAATCTGACACCATATTCTCATCAGCGTAACCCTCTAGCATAGCAGGTTGTTGGATGAGACAAGTTCCAGGGTCAACATCAGATTTATCACAAACTTGGACTTTGGCTGATTTAACACACCTATCAACAGTTCAACCACAACAGACATACAGTTAAACAGCCCGTGTGTACAGGATGGTTGTGGGCCTAAGAAGATTACATCTAGGAACAGTTGGTAGATTTTTGCCACATTTGTTGAACCTACAAGTTAAGCATATAATATGGATAAGCTGGGTCCAGAACAACAATCAACAGTTAGCAATTTTCAGACAATGACATCAACATTTCTAGGTGATGCCCAAAGAGATGTAAGCCATCTGTGGCAAAGAGGCATCTTGCTGCACCATTCACAGCATATTGAGAATCACAGGGTCTTGAACTGCCACAACAAAGCTGACACACCCCATCGTATGAGTTTCACAGTGAGGATGCCTTCCACTTCCACCAGGACAGTGAGGAGTATGTCCTCAGATGACCGTGTGGAATAAATTCTTCACAGGCCAGTTCTCAGGGCCAGGAGTACGTTGTCAGCACCTAAACTGTTAAATACGTTTAAGTGAGGCATCTTGTTGTCAAGCACTAAATGATGCTCATGACATCTCATAACATCTGTCAGCTTTCAAAATAAATGGCCCAAAGCAACCAGTACCATCACAGCAGAGGTGTGGACGATAGAAAAAAAGTCTACCATCCAACAGACCAAGTACTGAAGGAAACCCACAGTGGTGGATGTGGTAACAAGCGGGTCAGGCTCTAAAGCTAAAGAGACAAGTTGGCTGCTGGAAAGCACTGGTCTGCTGTTGCATGGAGTTGTAGCTTCCAAGTTCCACTGAATCTATTGTACCTACAGGGATAAGGTTGTAGCCACATTAAGTCTGTAGTGGAATTAGTCCAACATGGTCTGACTGACACGCAAGATGAAGAGTAACATCATCCCAACCCTGTTTGTCTGTTCACAACCTCTAGAGCAGGGGTCTCAAACTCCGGTCCTGGAGGGCCAGGGTCCTGCTGTTTTTCTTGTAGACCAACTAAATAGAATCTCTGATTGGTTGAAGAGAGTCCACACCTGTTTTCAAGGTGAAAATCAACAGGTAACTAAGAGGTGAAAACAAAAATCAGCAGGACCCCGGCCCTCCAGGACCGGAGTTTGACACCCCTGCTCTAGAGTAAGACTTTAGTCTTTAGGTGCTCACAGCCTTGCCCATGCAGAGTGACAGCTGCACAAGTAAGTAAGAGCATGTGCCACCCACAGACCTCACCAGGGCTCAGCCTTCTGTCAGCACGGCATGAGTGTGACCACTGATTGCTGAAGTATGCCGGTGCAGTTGGAAGTAGTGCTCCCAGAAGTGATGGCCCACAGCAAGGACGAGGGAGATGCTCTTGCTTTAAAGAGAAACCCTTGACAGATGAAAGATGGTCCTTAGGAGAATGGTCACCATCACCTGGGACAGACTAAGTCAACACAGACAAGAACCTGGACAGCTCTGGGTAAAGCAAAGTTCTCTTTCTCAGGTCTGAGTGAGCTGGCAGTGCTCCAGGCATTGGTTACTTTAGGGATTTTGTTTCTGGTTGAATCAGCTGGACTGTCGTCTTTGACTGGCAGTGTGCAGTCAAAGTAGGCAGGTCCACTGAGACATAGGGTGTGGTGGTGGCATAGCTGGCAACTCTAGAGAAGATCTAGTTAAGAAATGAGCTAGGAAAGTGCTCAGCTGAGTGAAAATGGAAAGTGTGGCAGTGATGCTTTCCAAAGGAGCTGATGCTGTCATGGCATTTGGCCAAAACAAAGCCTGACTTACCGGTAACGACTTACCGGTAACGACATTGTCTTGCTTACGCGGCACACACTTGTGCCAGATTTTGTTGTGGTGGTAGGGAATTCTGAACAAACGCTCACACCCATTCACACCTTCATTGCTCATTGCAATACTACATCTGTGGAAAACAACAAATATCTAAATATGCACAGTGATTCACTCAATGAATCATTCAGCTAAATTGTGTTCTCTGGTAACTTAGATTAGAGTTCTTGAGCTTACCATAGTTATATCCAGCACATGCTACATGGGTGCACCAGCCTCATTTCTGCCTTGCTCAGTGTCTATGCTTTATTTAGATCACTGCATTGGCTAATGTATTAGGTAAATTTACAGTTACTTTGTTACTATAGCTAATACTAATACTAATGCTAATGCTAATACTAATAGCTACATTTACTAGTACTTGAGTGACTGTAGTAGAACTCCTGGGTGTTGATGTGCAGTCACCAAAATTCAAAAAAAAAAAAAAAAAAAAATCACTCGTCTCTATCCTGTGATTGGCAGTGAAAGAAGATGACAGACTGGATTTTTTGTTGACAGTTTGTGAGAAAGACTGTTAGATAAAACCATATAAAAATATAAATCAACAAGGATCCTATTGCCTTTTTCATTATTTATTTACACAGTCAAGATACTTTAAAAGTTCCGCTTGAGTAGTTTTCTCATGGGTTACCTTAACCTTTACTTGAGTAATTTTTCAGAGAGGTATCTTTACTTTTACTCAAGTATGGCTGCTGGGTACTTTATACAGCACAAAAGAATGAGATTTTTGCAGTGTTGAGGAAGTTATTCAGTTACATGAAGCATTAGATTTGAACAGTTACAGGGAAAAGGGAGGCGGAGAGATGGAGCAAGAGAGCAGCGTAGACGACTGCGATTAAACATGGCAAAAGTGCTACACATTATGTGGGTAAATCCTAAAGAGTTACTTCTTATATTTGTCCTTGCATTCTGATATTTGAAAAGTTACAGTGAAGAAATAAAAGACAAACAGAATGACACAATGAGGCAATCTCTTGAGGAAATACCTGCTGTAAATCCACAAAACCAGTGCAAATATTCTCAACCGAGTTAGAATCCCCACAATCCACTAAACTGGTCTGGATTTCCTGAAGAGTTCGTTCAGCTGAGGAATTGAAATAATGAAAAAATGAAAAGTGAGAGAGTACTTGGACTGAAAAGGCATAGAAAATTGCTCATTATTGTTACCAAGATCTGTGTTGATATCTAATACCTGATATGTGTACAGTAATAGGTGTACAATAAAAGTGTGATATCTGCTTGCATGCAATCACACACACACTCTCACACACATGAACATTCTTACCTCCTCCTTGTCCTGAACCCCAGCCCACAATCCAGCACTGTGTTCCTGTGGAGAAGGTCTCTGTTCCCAGGTCCACACAGATGGGCTGTATGAAGTCTGAGAGTGTGGGTTTGCTGGCCAGCTCCAGAACAGCCACGTTGTTGCCTGTCAGGTTACTCAGTGTGATGCTGTTGACCCTCAGAGAGACCTCGTTAGGGTTGGAACCATTTTGATTGAGACGGCCGAGGAACACGGTCCATTCTGAAGCATTGGTGGAGCTGGCAAAAGGGAGGAAATGGTCACATTTAGAAAATTCATAGTCATTACCAGCTGCCACTGGCTTAGATTTTTCAGTTACATATTTGATCTTTTCATTCAGTTGGTACCTGGAGAAACAGTCAGCAGAGCTCAGGACGAACTGTTCAGTGATCAGTGTACCTCCACATACGTGTCTGCCTCCTCGGTGCAGACTGGCCATCCATGGCCATAAGCCTCCAGTCGCCAGAGAACTGCTGCCCCCAACACGAAGAGTGTTCCGAGAGGCACTGCCACAAACCACATCTTGAACTAATGAGGGGCAGGGGGACATATTGGTAAAATGAAATATTAGTAAAATGAACTGAAGAATGGTCAGAAAGAGAGAATGAACAGAAAGGAAAAACATGAAAGTGAGTTGGTGTCAGTGTGGAGAAGAAACATGGGAGAATGAACACATACAGAAGTTTAACTGATTATGCTCGGGGGGATGTTTGATGGGCCCTTACAGATTTCAGTGGTGGAAGTGGTTCTGGGGGAAGTGGTGGTAACAGGAATCAGGCCAGTGCAGCTCACACTCAAATCCCCGTCAGTGCCACTGGAGGTAAACGTGACAAAGCCGGGCTGGTCAGTGGTGATCTGAGAGTTGATCCAGTCTTGGTACTGGGACACTCTGGCGTACACTCCAGGAAAGTTAGCTTGGGCACAGCCTCTCCCAAAGCTCACAACGCCTGATTGGATCCAACGAGAGCCCTGTTTACTCACCATTGGTCCTCCTGAGTCTCCCTGAGCATAAATGTAGAGAGTTGTAAAGATAGTAGGATTGTCTGGACCATGGGTGCCAAAACCCTGTGCTGGTGAGGCTGTGCCCAAGCTAACTTTCCTGGCCTTTTTCTTGTGAACCAACTGCATGTGGTTGGCTCTCCAGGACTGGATTTTGACACCCTTGGTCTAGAATGATCTTTGAGCCCTGACAGCATTCACTTAACACTAGCTCTGACATGACCCATAACTCCACTGCTGCCATCTACTGTCAGGGATCAGGTCCCTGAATGGGAATTGAACCTGGTTTGTGGTGGTGAGACCACCGAATCCTAACCAGACCCATAGCACCTGGAATGAGCAGAGCAAAGTGGACAAGATTACAAAGACCTTACCGGAGCAAGATGCCGGAATAACCCAGCAAAAGATTTTTTCTTGAAATCATGGCTGAGAAAAAAAACTTTAGCAGAAGTTTTGGCTCAAGTCCAAAACACAGAGGTTGTAGTCAAAATCCAAAATTCAGGCCAACAAGTCTAACACACAAGATACAAGAGTAAAAAAAAAGAAAGAAAAGAAAAGCAAGCACTTACTAGCAAGGACTCCAAGACTGGGCAACAGAAAACAACAAAGACAAGACTTAAATACACAAAATAATCAAGGAACAGGTACAGCTAAGTACATGACAGACAGGTTCAGCTTTTGAGGCCCTCTGGTGGGCTATGTCTCCCTCTGGTGGCCCATAGAGGAACCTGCTAAAAACCTCACATCTGACATCAGCCTCACAATTTACTTTCATTTGGAATGATTGTTGCACACAATTTTCCTGAGCTCATGCACTGCAAAGCACTGCATCAATGCAACAGTACATTAAATTATTAATTTAATTTATTTTAAATGAATTTATTATTAATGTCCTCTTTTTTAAAATAAACTCAGAGTTTTTTGTGGAATAATTGGACATTAGTAAATCTAGCACATAGGGAGATACTGTTTCAGAAGAATTCACCTGACAGGAATCCTTCCCTCCTGCTAATAATCCAGCACAGATCATGTTGTTTTTGATTCTGCCGACACCATAGAGACAGTTACACTGTCTGTTTCCCACCACTGGCACTTCCACTTCCTGTAAAGTCTGAGGTGAGGGAAGGGAGACTGAGGGAGAAACAGATCAAACACATAAAAGTCAAACAATATAATCTATAACGATTGTAGCTACACTGAGAAATCATATCACCTTTTCTTTGGCCGATAAAATTATAACAGTTGTGGAGATTTAAGCGTGTAATTTCTTTAATCTAAACGTAGCCAGTCAGCTGAGTATTTACTTATTCAAAATATAGATAAGACATCTCATAAGCATATTCAATGAGCCAATTCAGTGATTTTGGAGATCGTTATAGATTATATTGTTTGTTCAGGATCATGATCCACAATGTTTATCGCAATTTTCTTTGTACACTTCACTGTGCAGTACAACCAAGCTGAAAATGATGTTGTATTCCATTAGAACTGTTTTAAGAAAATCTACCCTTACAAGAAAACATTGCTCGTAACATTAAGGTATTTGAAATACGAGTAAATGAATAACTGAAAGACTGCCTGTTTCCAGATGAAAATTCAACAGTGCAGGCTTGGTGTATCTGAAGTCCATAACAACGAAACAACCAAAGAGTGAATGCAGGAGATAGTGAAACAGAAAGCTGTCAGCCAAGTTTGTCATTACCTCATCTCTACCCATAGTCTTTCATATGTACATTACTATGCAAAGTAATTGGGAAGTTTTATACAATCAGTGCTATGTACATAAAACCTGACATTTCTCCAGAATGAGAATTTGTTCAAGAAGAAACAAAGATCTTAAAGGGCAAGATCACTCTCTTAGACGGCTGGGAAAACAAAGATCTTAAAGGGCAAGATCACTCTCTTAGACGGCTGGGAAAACAAAGATCTTAAAGGGCAAGATCACTCTCTTAGACGGCTGGGAAAACAAAGATTTTAAAGGGCAAGATCACTCTCTTGGACAGCTGGGCTCAGATTGTTCATTGATCACACACAGCTTTTTGTTCAGTTTTTATTTTTTACCTTTGGTATTTTTCATTAAGAGTTACTCGTATTCCATAAGGATCTAAAATGCACTGAAAAAACACATTAACAATGATTAAAACAGGCCCATATGTCAACAAGGGCAGACTTACCCTCTGAACTTTTTTCAGTGCATTTTAATAATGGCAGATATGATGACTGTCACAAATAAAATAAAACTAAAAGTTTTTCCAGGGTCTGACATGACTCAGTTATGTATCGTCTCATGGGTTCTTACCACCGGAGGCAGTGTTTCCCCAACCCGTGACCCAGCTGTCAGTGCCACTGTGGAAGACACTGTCTGCTGCAGCCAGGCAGACTGGTCTGATGAAGTCGGTAAAAGTTACAGATGAGGAGAGACACAGCAGAGAAACGTCATTGTTAAAGGTGACAGAGTTATAGTCAGGGTGAATGATGATCTGTGAGACAGATCGGAACACCTCGTTTGAGTTGTTTCCCTTTTGTCTCTGCCGGCCCAGGTAGACGGTCACGTCCAAGGCGTTTAAAGAACTGCAAACAACAAGTTTGAGGATGTTAATGGTTAAGAGCATGCTGCTGCAAGATGACATTCAGCAACCAGGATTGTACAGCACCTCAGAAAGCAATGAGCCGCTGACAGCACCCAGTCTTTGTTGATTAAGGAGCCGCCACAGAAATGGCCGTCAGATCTGTGTAAGCTGACCTGCCAGGGCCAGGCACCAGGAGGGGCGTCCTGACCCCCCACAATCTTGGTGTTGAGGGGGGGCTGACCACACACTGATAAGAGGCGGGGAGGAAGAATATTTTAGGATGTGGAACACATATCGTTGTAAACTTTTTGAAATGCCACTTGATATAAATTGTAGGACTTACCATCAGACTGGAAGTGGGCACCTAAAAACACAAATTGCGGTTCTGTGTAAATTTCAGATTGAAACATTGACTTAAAATATTTTAACGTTAACAAAAGCAAGGGCTTTAAGAAACAATGTAAAAGTACTTCTTTACTGCACTTAAGTAGCATATTGGTAGATGTGCACTCTGACTATTGACATCAGCAATTTTAACTCTCTACCTGACTATATATATACATACATATAAATATATATATATACAGAAATTATATAAGTTTTACTCCAGTACATTTATATATTGACAACTGTTGTTACTCGTCTATTTTGCATGATCAGTCGTAAGCTTTTTTCCCCCTTATTTTTGCATTATCTAGTAGTAGCGGGAATGGAAACGACACTTCCTGTAAGGTATGTCAAGCATTTGTGAGGCATTTCAAGCTGCCGGAGAACCTAACCTATGTGGAGGTACACAAACAGGTGCAAGATCACGTGCACAGGCAGTCCCCGGGTCACGAACGAAATCCATTCCCAAAGCCTGTCTTTAAGCCGAATTTGTAGGTAAGTAAGAGCAGGTACATGCAGAGTGTTAATGGCAATGTGATCCAACTTGAAATGGCGGATGGTGTTCTCCTTACTCACGCTGATGAGCCGCTGAAGCCGCACAGTGTTTTCATGAGAGTCACAAAGTAGTGTGTGCGTTCGTTATTACGAACCATTGTATTTAAGTCACATTTTTTAATATATTAAGCTTTATTGCAGTCTGCTCGTAAGTACGAGTGGTCCGTAAATCGTAACTCGGCGACTGCCTGTACTCAAAGACTTTAACTCAAGTTATTTTTGGGTGAATGGGTGAAATACACTTTTATCAGAACCCTTGTTTTGTGATTGTATCTTTACTTTAACTTATCTAATGTGAACAAGTCTTCATCTAATGTCAACTAGTTCCAAAACTCACATGACTTTTTAAGGCGTCCTTCATTTTAACAGCCTCTTTTAATCAGTGCACCTCACATAATCCGGTTGTCATTCAAAACAGCCGTATTCGATACTTGTTCCCCTGCGGCGTTCGTGTTTCCTTCTACGTAAAGGCTCTGGCACTCCTCTTTATGAGAGAGAAAATTGTGACAAGAACAGGTTGTAAACCCTAGAGGCATGACCCAAAAATCATGCTCGAAAGCAGTTGCATTATCTATAGGTGGGTGATTCTTCAACTATAGTCATTTTTTGTGTCTCTGGAAGACATAAGAAAAACAAAAAAGCATTTCTACATTTTTATTTTGTCACACGACTTCACACCAAGAGGAACGTCTGAAAAATAAATAATAACTAAGTCATTAATTTTACTATATAAGAAGAGGCCTTTTATGTATGATTTTTACTACATTGCCTTTGTCCCTATGCTGGACCTTGGGCCTTCAACGCTGCTTTATTTTGAATTTAATATTGAAATAATGTGGAGTTCAAATTCAAATTAGACATTAATTTCTATTTTACTGAAATATATCATGTATTGTAGTATTTCTTCACATTTTCTTGTATTTTCTATAAAAAGAATACGTATCCCTTGGGTTCACTGTCATTTCCACCACGCTCTACAAAATAGAATTCTGGGATCTTAGGGTTTGTATATGTGGTAACCATAGTAACAGCCACTCAACAGGGGAACCCATGGTTGGAGAAAAGAGTGACCTCCATAGGGGGTAATAAAAAGTGGAAAAATCAAGGTAAATATGAGTTAAATTGAGAATATGTTTATTGGGGGTGTCATTTCCAAACACCTCATATTTCATATGAATGTAAAAACAACTGGACCAATTTCATTTAATATTGTGTATTTTGTGTAGATTTAATGCTAACTCTAAAACTGACATTAGCAGGCTAAGATATCATGAGATTTTAATAGAATTATGACAAAATGTCATTTCCACAACAGGAAATAATGATTTCCTCTTAATATTAGAGTGAATGTGTATGTATGTGTGTGTGCGTGTGTGTATATATATATATATATATATATATATATATAATATATGTGTGTGTGTGTATATATACACACACACACACACATATATATATATGTATGTATGTATGTATAGGTATATGTATATGTGTGTGTGTGTGTGTGTGTGTGTATGTATGCATTGCTATGGTTCACCCAACCCGCTTTCTGTAATACCCCCCAGGTGAAGGGGATTCCGATGTGAACAAACCAAAGAGTGTTTCCAAAAGACAATGTAATTGCGATTTAACCCTTTTCCAGTTCTTGTTTGGTGACAGTCTTGACATTGTTCAACTTCTTAGCCTACAACTGCGTAGGCTCCTTTTTGTTGCAAAGACTTCGGGTGCAGAAGTTGTTTTTGACCTAAAACATAAGCGACAGCAGACCACAACCCAGGAGCGTAACGAGCCAACACCGGGCCCTCAGTGCAGGATGGTCAAGGCGGGTCCCCAGCCCATCTCACTTAAACAGAATGCGTGGCGAGGTAATGTCAATAGCGAACGGGAGAAGTATTTTGAAGCGCGCAGCTTTAAAATAACCGGCAAAAGCGAAGTGCATTGCGCAGTTGACGTCACAATCATATTATTAGGCCACTAGTAGGCCTAATAGGCAACAGACAAGCGTACATTATAGGAGAGGAGAGAAAATAGATAAGTAGCCCACGCTCACGGGCCCTTAATTGTCGCGGGCCCCAGTGCAACCGCATTACCTGCTTACTGCTAGTTACGGCCCTACGTATTGCAACCGTATTGTTATTTTTGACTAGGCTGTCCGACTTTGGTAGTTACATGTAACGACAACCGCTCCATTCGCTGCACGATAACATCGGCTACATTAGATGCACGATAACATAAGGCAGCTCAGTATGGTTTAGGTCTCAACGTGTTTGGCGTCTGACAGTTTGCACGATTCATATAACATGAAAGGATTTCCGATTTACGATGGAGTAAGGACAAGGACAACAGCACTATTTTATATCACATGAAACGCACATTTCCAGTTTTTTTTATGTATCTAATGCTGCCCTCCTGTCCATCATAGTTGTCAAATATTGCACAATTGTGTAAAATGTTATGGCACTAAAACGGAACATTTTTGGAGAAGCTGTTACAAAAACAGAGATTAAGAAATTGTCTATGTTTAAAAGGTGAGTTATAATGACGTTTCAACGTGAAATGTTTAATTTAGTATGAATTAACTTACCCTTGGCAAACAAGGTTACCAGAACCACCACGCGCACTGCCCTGAAGAAAGCCATCCTCGTGATTATTCTAGACGGGCTGTTTATCTCTGTCTGTCTCTGTACAACTTCAGAACAGAATATCTCACACGCTTATGGATTTTTTTCTAAATATGCAAATTGTCTGGCGAGAACTTACCCAACCTGAATAGTGAATGTTGCATTATTACTTGGCACGCGGCCATGAAAGGCACTCGGCGACTGTTAAGTATTCTAGGTTTCTTGAGACCCCCCGACCTAATTTTAACGAGTGTGGGGAGGGGAGTCATAGCCCCCAACCCGCACCCGCGATATTTACAAAGACTCATTTTTGAAGGTACTTTCCAAAGACCTAAGCACCCGAGGCCGTAGGTTTGTGAAATGTCAAACTTGGCCCTGGACGTAGCCCTAGGGGTGTAGTACTCCAGCCGCACTGAGTTTATGGACATCTGCTAGAATTTTGGAGTTACTTGGATCAAAAGCTTACCTGTGTCATAAAAATTATACTATCTTATAGCTCCCACGGCTCTAACTCTGAAACGGTAACCGCTATCTACACCAAATTCGCTAGGTTTGCGCTTTATGTGTAAGCGATCATGGCATAAAGTTTACAGATGTCGGAGGCGAAGCCCCTGCCCATAAAAAATTTAATATAATAGAATATCAAATTATAATGGGAGTCACTGGGAATGCCTACCCTAGTGGAAATTCCCGTTGAAAAACCAGTAGCCAGTCTATTGGGATGAACTGGTCTCTATTGGCCTGTACTGGTTTCAATTGGTTCCAACTGGGTTTTCAGATTCTATTGGTTTGCCCAGGTAAGAATACCAGTTGAAACCATTTAAAACCCGTTCAGACCAATAGAGCCATGGGCAGTGGCTGCTCCACCAGTTCAACCCAGTTGAAACCAATAGGATGTAACTGGTGTTGTCTGCTATTCATTTCAACTGGAATCAATTGGTCTCAACTGGCCTAACAAACCCAATACCTATATATAGTACTGGAAAATCTGCTGCTGGAGTGCATACCATACCCCTTTGTGGAGCAGATATCCAGAAGCGGACAGCTAAACATGGCGGGATAGCCGACCACCTGTAGGAATCAAAGTTTCTTTGGCTACGATTCTCAACTTCTGTCTACAACTGAGACTCTTACTTAATTAAAGTGCATGGTCTTTATAAACGAGTACATTTTTCTCCTGAAATTAGGTCGCGTAGCAAGTTTTATACTAACAGCACATTACTATACATACATTAAGTATGTGTCTCTACCGTATGAACAGAAACTGTTTCTTTGCATAACAAGATACTATAAATCCCTTCACGTTTTCGTTGTTCAGTTATTTCAAACACGCGCGTATGTAATGGTTTATTTTGTTACTGATAGTCATGTCACAGTTAGTTGAAATAAAGCTTCGTTTTTAGATGATGCGTAAGATAACAAGATTCCATAATTATCGCTTTCATTATTAAGCCATCTTAATCGGCGATTTTCCATCAATGCCACAAATTTGTATGCAATGCATTAGCTATGTAGGCTATACTGACATAGTTACATCGTTATTAGTTCAAACAGAACTTGGTTTAAATTCGAGATCCCAATTTATCTCAAATGCTTGTTTGCAATACACAAAAGATTGAGAACACGAGGATAAAGCGCTGCAGAGATAGTTTCACAAATTGTTGTCAAACAAAGAATATTATGAGTGTAATAGCGTTATGATTGTTGTTGGCAGGAAGATGGTTGATGGGACATATGAATAATGTGATTGTTGAAAATAGTAAAAGAAGGTGCAAAGCTTGTCATTGAAGTGTCGTACAACTGCATTTCGTTGTGTTCTAAGTGTTGAAGGTTGTTCTATTCTAAGTACTCAAGGGTTGCTGGTGTGGAGACTTCATACATGTGTGTTGCGGTTTCGTTGTTCAGTCATTTTAAACAGCAGTTTTCAATGACACGCGTGCGTATGTAATGTGCTACTCTGACACTGATAGTCTAGTCATGTCACCATTAGCTGAGATAAAGTTTTTAAATGCTGCGAAAAATAACAAGATACCAGAAACAATTCCATTGTCGCTTTTAACGCATCGGTGAGGACGCAACGCGATACACATTTAATTTAATATGTTTGAGTAACTTTGCATGCTGGGAAGCATTGAGGTAGCTCGCGACCTCTGGTTTAGTTAGTCGAATTTATGAGACCATTGCAAGAAGTACCACGCCATTCTCTGTCCTGCTTATAATTGCTTTTATTTGATTACAAGTGACAGTAGCAGAAAACAGTTAGTTGTGTTGTTCGGTTGTTTATACACGTTCAAGCAGAGAAAACGAGTTGCATAATGTGTTTATTAGAAAAACCGTTTTATATTTGGCCACGATGGCTTAGTGTGCGCGAGTGGATAAATGAGAGGCAGATATCGCACCTGAACTTGCACCCGTATCAATGTTGATCTAGGTCTCATTTAGTTACTCGAATTTAGGAAACCACTGCAAGAAGTACCACGCCATTCTCTGTCCCCTTCATAACTGCTTTTATTTGATTACAGATCAAATAAGAAATACAAAGTAAAATATGTGACGCTGAAAAACCTGCCTCTTCTGTGTGTGCAACAATCACACTGTGTATGTAGTGTACATTGTCACATTAGGTGTGACATTTACTTTTAAACATTCAAACACAATTGTATGAATCATGTTGTAGGGCATTATTTGTGACTTGTTCTGTCAATCACAGATCTTTAGAGTCTGTTATTGTGCGGTGTGTTATCCAGGACATCATGGTCTCTCCCTATAGTATTCTGGCAACAGAAGGAATTACATTGTTTCATTACATAGTTTAAGTAGCTAAAATAGTATGAGTGTGATCATGTAGTGACTCAGGGTTTATCTGTAGGCAGAATCATGTAGACAACCAAGTCTCTGTATTGATATTACTTGAAGACTGTACATTGGAAAAGTTTTGGAACACACACTGTGATTTGTTTCACAGTGTTGAAGCAAATTATCACCCCGGAATAAGAACACTCATCATCATCATTTTTATGAATAAATGTTTGTTCTTAATCGGCTTTATTAAATATGTTTGGGCCCAAAATGACAAGGAGAGTAATTACAGATTAATGTATTGATCTCAATAGCTCATCATTTTGACAGTCCCCTTGTCACTGTAAACACAAGAGGTCAAAACAAATTCAGCATAAATGACTAAATTCATATTTACATTTTCAGCAATGTTCATCAATCATTCCACTAGACTGACCATATACACAAAGCCTAAGAGGCTCAAAAATATAAAAAAATGTAAAAATGTTGAGAAATCAACATCATAAACACTTTCACAATCATCCTTCATTAAATAAATGTATCACATTACTTCTAAACTCTTGTTAAGCTATGAACAACAACAACAATAACCCCCCCCCCTTTTTTGTGAGTTTATTTTGCCCTCAGTTGCTTGTTAAAGTGTTTTAAACTATTCAAACAGAGGAAGTTGATAAAAAGTGTAAGTATTACAGTGGTAAATGAAAGGTACTTTTTGACTGAGAGAGGAAAGATAATTGTGACCATATTTATTAGACAAATAAAATGTAACCTCATGACATTTTTTGAAAGGCACTGTCGTGTAGATCAGAACCCTTAAGACAGAAGTACTAACATAGTTGTTCTCTATGTCCTCTTCAGAGAGAAATGATACAAGTTTTATATATCAAAGTTCCAGGCTGTTGTGTTTGGCATATTAGTTTAATGTTTGTAGTTTTTTTTCGTTTTCCTTTTTTGGGGAAATGTAAGAGAAAAGTTTGTGATTGAGGACTGGAATATAATTAAATAAGGCAGTAAGAGTATTAAATATCCTCCAAACATTCATAGCATTTCATCGCAGAATGAGGGCTTGTGGAATATTTATATAGACCGAATACCTCAAGATCCCAGCGATCCAATTGATCATCAGATCTTGTAACTATGAAACAATTTGATTGGTGAGTATGCCCGGTGATTATTCTGACTACACAGAAGGAGGTCAATGTCTTAAACTCCAGAGAAGGGTTTGCGAGAAAGGAGGGATCGAGAGAAGGAGGAGAGAGGTGAGAGAGAGGGAAAGTGATGTACCAGCTCCACGTACAGTGGTAGCTGCTACGGTTGTGGTAGTTGAGGGTCGTGGAGGGAAGCTGCCCACAGTGTTGTCCAGAAAGCTGTTATAGCGAGAGGTTCTGGTGAAGACCTGGATGTCTGCACGAGGAGCAACATTTGAGCGACTTGTACTGTTACTGCTACTGCTGCTGTTTGAGGTGCTGTTAGCGACAGTCAAAACTGCAGCCTGGAACCATGCCACACCCTGTTTACACATCAAAGGGCCACCAGCATCACCCTTAGATAGAGAGAGAGAGAGAGAGAGAGTGAGAGAATGAATGAATGAATGAATAAATGACTGAAATGAAATGGCTTTGATAAAATATGATTAACCATGTGAAATCAATTTGGTTAAAATTGCTCTCAAACGTCAATCTTAAATCACTTTGTATTTGTTAAAATGAACAAATGTTACCACCTTATGTTAGTTGTGAACAAATGTAACATGAATTAAACGAATAAAATGTTGTAGATTTAGATCAAATAATAAATCTGAAAGATTTTGACTAAGGTTGACTTTAAGATTGTATAGTGTTGTGAGGAAATTATTCAGATTCTTGAATAGTGAAACTTGAACAATCAGGAGATAGTGAGCGACATGGGGAAAGAGAAATGACGTTCATTGTGACTATTTAAGTTTCATTCTTGAATTCAGTACTTGAATAATTAGACTGATTTACCTGCTGTAAATCCACCAAACCAGTGCAAATATTCTCTGTGGAGGATGCATTCCCACAATCTACCACAGAAGTCTGGACCTGCTGAAGGGTTTGTTCAACTGAGGATGAGGGGAAAAAGGAACAAAAAAGATTAGGGATAAATTAGGGTTAGGTCCAGTTTTTACCAGGATTTATGATAATGTCAGATGCAAACAATAACCTTTATAGTGAACACTTGAGATGCAGGGGTACTAGCACACACACACACACACACACACACACACACACACACACACACACATGCACACGCACACACGCACACGCACACGCACACGCACACGCACACACACACACACATTCTTACCTCCTCCTTGTCCTGAGCCCCAGCCCACAATCCAGCACTGTGTTCCTGTGGAGAAGGTCTCTGTTCCCAGGTCCACACAGATGGGCTGTATGAAGTCTGAGAGTGTGGGTTTGCTGGCCAGCTCCAGAACAGCCACGTTGTTGCCTGTCAGGTTACTCAGTGTGATGTTGTTCACCCTCAGAGAGACCTCGTTAGGGTTGGAACCATTTTGATTGAGACGGCCGAGGAACACGGTCCATTCTGAAGCATTGGTGGAGCTGGCAAAAGGGAGGAAATGGTCACATTCAGAAAATTCACAGCCATTACCAGCTGCTACTGTTTTAGATTTTTCAGTTACATATTGGATCTTTTCATTCAGTTGGTACCTGGAGAAACAGTCAGCAGAGCTCAGGACGAACTGCTCAGTGATCAGTGTACCCCCACATACGTGTTTTCCTCCTCGGTGCAGACTGGCCATCCATGGCCATAAGCCTCCAGTCACCAGAGAACTACTGCCCCCAACACGAAGAGTGTTCAGAGGGGCACTGCCACAAACCACAGCTGAAAAGATGGAGAGAGTCATTTTACACTGAGGTAAATTGGAGACAGAGAGAAATTCCTAGATAGACAGACAGATAGATAGTCAGGGACAGATTGGTGGAGTTTTTCAGAGACATCAAGAGGGCTACACAGACTTAAACATACAACTCCAACTTGGAAACTGGAGTTGTGGTGTGTGTGCATGTGTGTGTGTGTGTGTGTGTGGGATAGCAGAGTGCTGCTAACATCACTTTTGATGAAATATTATCATGCTTAAAATTTATATGAGTTTCATATGTGGCTTCATGGTGTCTTAATTTTAAGGTCTGTGGGATATATTTAAAAGAAGAGCTTTTAGAGCTACAAGCCATATTAAACCAGTTCAGGAACTGGAGTCTGTACTGAGAGAAGCTGAGGGAAGGTTCTCCGTCTCTCCCTTTACTGGCCATTTTGAGTTAGACTTTCTTTGTTTAGTCACTTCCATTCATTTTTTTTGGTTCACTCAGTTCATTATTCAGTCATTGTGCACACCTATTTTTGTCAATCAAGACTGGTTTTCTTCTCCTGGTTAAGGAGCCAGGAATGAGAGAGAGAAAGAGAGAGAGAGATAGAGATTGAAGGAGAGACTGTCAGGGTTCCTGCATGAACTATTTTCTCTGTTGTGCCCCCTGCTGGTCATGTCTGGTGTTAGCTGTCATTTGTTTTTGGTTTTGTCATGTGCTTTTGTTTATTTTGGTTTTCCATGTGCTCTGGCCCCGCCCCTCACTTATTGTGTCATTGGGCTCACCTGTCTCTCGTTGAAGTTGTAATTAGTCTGTCTATTTAAACCCTGCCTGTTCTACCCTTTGTTTGTCAGTTCAAACAAAAACAAAACTCATTAACTAATTATACTCTGGAGGTATTTCATGGGCACTTACGGGGTGTAGCAGTTGTAGTGGTAGGGGTTGTAGTGGTGGTGACAGGACGCAGGCCATTGCAGCTCACACTCAAATCCCCATCAGTACCACTGGAGGTAAATCTGACAAAGCCGGGCTGGTCAGTGGTGATCTGAGAGTTGATCCAGTCTTGGTACTGGGACACTCTGGCGTACACTCCAGGGAAGTTAGGTCTGGCACAGCCTCTCCCAAAGCTCACAACGCCTGATTGGATCCAGCGAGAGCCCTGTTTACTCACCATTGGTCCTCCTGAGTCTCCCTGAGTGGAATTGTTCAGAGTAAAACATGAATCTAGAATGATCACTGGCTCTGACATTACACCCAACACTGACTCTGACATCACCCTGATCCCCTGCCACTCTCTGCATGCCCACAATGACATTTTTATTCAAAGAGTACCAGTGATCCTCCTCCCAGATTTCCTGGGCTTATTCAGTGCACAGTATTACAGCATTATAACAGTAGATGAGAATTAAGTGCTACTCTGTTATAATAACTTTTCCATAATTATTACAATGATTTAGAGGCATTATGAATATGTTATTATTAAGAACACACAGATGCAATGATTTTGACTCTCCCATCTTCACATGAAAATTACAGTGTCCTGCACAAGAACTGCACAAATACAAAGGCGAAACATTTTACAAATGATTAAATGATTAATTATTTGTTATTTTTATCAGGTCAGTTAAAATGACAATGACATTTTAAAATTTGATAAAGTGAATGAATTGGTTAAATGGTGGGAATATTTACTAGACTCTTTAGTATGTGTATACACACACACACACACATACGGAGCAATGTTCGCTAGTGAGACTCACCTGACAGGAGTCTTTGCCTCCTGCTAATAATCCAGCACAGAGCATGTTGTCTGTGATTGAGCCAACACCATAGAGACAGTTACACTGTCTGTTTCCCACTACTGGCACTTGCACTTCCTGTAAAGTTGAGGGAAGGGGGCCTGAGGGAGAAACAGATCAAACACATAAAAGTCAGTCACTTACTGGGACTCCACAGAACAAAATCATCTGTAACATATAAACACATATTGTATAAAACCACTCAACTGGCTCATTAAACATGCAATGTAAATATAAGACAATGTGTCTGTGTATTCTGAATGTACAAATACTCAAATGACTGGATAGATTAAGGGAATGACGAAATCCCAACCAACTGAACATGGACAGGACTCCATAAACTCCATCTTACTGTGCTATTATGTTTTAATAACACACATATATGAGCATTCAGGTGACCTGAGTGGGTAAGAATATCAGAAAATGGGACATTTATGTTTAAAAGAGACAAAATTGTCATAATTCTTCTGGCTATTGATGAGATGAAGTAATTCTCAAAATGGCTGCTGTAGCAAGAAAAAAAACAAATGATGTATCTTTTTTTTTTTATTAAAGATATAAAATGCCACATCGCTTGATTAAACAGTCCAGTGTAGAGACTTTTTGAGAGCCAAGTTTTACTGCAACCTGTTTGAAGACATGCATTCCTTGTCTGTACTACTAACACCCTGTCTGCTGCTTTTTGTTAGTTAGTTAGTTTGTTTTCAAATATACCTATTATTAGCATTTTTAAATTGTGTTGAATTGTGATTAATTGTTCGTGACACTTCTTCAGCAGTGATCCTCATACTGGGCTTTCTGAGTTTATCTTCACTTTACATACAAATGAACATTGTGCTGGAGAGAAACTTACTCAGAGCTCAGTCTTTCAAAGAAACACTGAGATTTCAGTTTTAATGGCAATTTTAAATGTGTTTGTTATTACTGTTAAATACTGGGAGATACTTCTGTTCATTCTTAATCATTAACAAATAGCCACATTACAAAATCAATCTTGGATTTCTTTTAAACATGCTGACTTTTAATTACAAGACGGCAAAGTATATAAACGAGGACAAATTTCCCCTTTGAATATACAGTAGACATTGTATTTTAGTAATGTTGGATATGATGATGGTTGCCTCACTAAGTTTTGCCCAATGCACTAAAATATCACCTAATTTACATGTAGCTGCAATGTTAATGTGGCCCTGGTTGTTCGTCTGATTTGAATTGATTTGAATATATCTACAGTGTACCCAGTTACTCTGTGGAGCGCCTGTTCAGTTTAACTGTTCATAATTCATGGATTAAAGTCCGCCAGCTGATGACGTCGGACGATATAGGACCGACCGGGCCACCTCCTCACTTTCTGCTTCCGTATAATTCCGCCCTTAAACCTTCAAATTGGCTCCTATACGTAGGTCTGTAACAATGATCTCATAATTGCCTAACCGCGACTTTTGAAGTGATTGCGGTTTCTTTTTGAACAGCGGTTAAAGCATTTTTTTTTTTTACCTCCACCAAGGAGAATATGTTTTCGGTGCGGTTTGCTGGTTTGTCTGTTTGTGAGCATGATTACGGAAAAAACTACCAGGCCGATTTTCATGTAACTTGGAAGGGTGCAGCGTGGGCCATGGAAGAACTCGTTAAATTCTGGCGCGAATCCGAGACACTGGGTGGATCCACGTATTATTTTCCACATTCGTTAACATTGCGAGATAGGGCAAAAATGAACTGAATTTGTCGCACATCCGCGAACCCGTCGTAATTACAGTGAATGATGTGCCGCGACTACACAAAACATAACATCAACAAATACAGTAGGTATGTCAGAAATAAGCAATATCCTTACGTTTTTTCCAAGTCGATATGACCAAAGTTTAAAGGTTATTGGGGAGCATAACATGAGCATAATCGCTAATCGTTTCTTACAATAAGTTCACTTTCACAATCATACATTCTGACTTTTTTATTCAAATAGTTTTGGAAATATATCCAGACGTAGTGGTTTGCGGTTGCAGATTTGAATATCATAGAAGAGTGGAGTGTTGGCTTTGGCGGAGGTCTGCGCTCTCTGAGTGCCCTTCTAGTTTTTTAACGAGATGGGTCAAAGCACGGGCACACTTTAGTTTGCATCTGTCAAACACGTTTCCAATGTCCGCGTGCACCCTGTACTGCGGCAAAACAGCAGGTATCCTATCAGGGGACGCCGCGCCCGCATTGATTTATGGTTGTGAAGTAAAGTCGGCTTTCGAACGTTACAAATCCCAGCAGAACTGGGCAGTCAGAAGCGGTGTTAAACCTTTGAGAAATGCCCATAACATTAAACTGACACACGCTTGGTTTTCGCAGGAGTTTTCATTTACTGGAAAAAAAAAATTTGGAAAAACAATTATTGGAAAAAATTAAAGTTGGAAAAAAGATCGCTTGACACTGTCCCGTTGATCCTGTCAAAATGTGGGGAATCTGCAAGCCGAACTGAGTTCAGCTATTGGAAGACTGTGTTCTTGTGTTATTACATTATGTGGGTCACATTACAGTGAAATAACAAAAATACGTAACCTGGGATTCATTCAAAACTTTAATTTGTTTAAAAAAATAATAAATATTTTTTAAATGTGACCGAAAGAGAGAATTATATTGTTAATCGCAGTTATTTCTGAGATAATTAATACAGAAACATTTGGAATTGTTACAGCTCTACCTGTAAGTGACAAGTTTTTATTCTTTGCTCTGATACAGCAAAGGGGCTGTTATTTTTGGCCATCATGCACCTAAGCGCCGCTCAGTCCTGCAACGTAGGTTATTTTTTCTTTGCTTAATCGTTTTGTTTGTGTCAGCCTGCCGGCTGGTGTGCGTGTGCGCGTGTGTTTTGCCCAGTTTTGCCAAGCGTACTAGATAACAATTACGTATGCTTTTGTGTAAATAAGGTGAACTAACAATAGGGTATAGAAAAGTAGCAATAATGAATTAGAATGGTCCTAAGAAACCCAATACTTATTTATTCGTTTTTCTGTTGATCTGTTTATCTCTATGTATCTCTTTCGTTATTTATCGATATAATCTATCTATTTATTTGTTGGAGAAGATACCTTATAAGCCCTACTGATTTGTTTATGTTTATTCTTACCTTTAATAAACAGTTGTGTTAAATTCTAATATGTACACATGGACATCAAAGTATGTGCTCCATTTGATATGCTTTCTGTTTTATTGAACTGAAAGTAGATCAGCCCTGCGATGGACTGGCGACCTGTTCAGGGTGTTTCCCCACCTTTCGCCCAATGAATGCTGGGATAGGCTCCAGCACTCCCTTCGACCTTAATTAGGATAAGCAGCTTAGATAATGAGTAAGTGAAAGTAGATCAAAAGTAACCAGAAGTAATTTGACATGCTAAACCGTTTTATGCATTCTAAACTAAGTGACATGCTCTAAATTAGAAAGGGGTTTAACTATGTTAGTAACTAAGTAAGTGAACCCTGGGATCTGCCTGTCAGTATCCAGGGGGTGAAGAAAGTGCTACATACATGTCATGTCAGAGGATCTTACCGCCTTCTGCAGTTCGTCCCCAACCTGTGACCCAGCTGTCAGTGCCATTGTAGAAGGTGCTGCCTGCTGCAGCCAGACAAACTGGTCTGACGTAGTTACTGAAAGTTACAGAGGAAGAGAGACGCAGCAGAGCAATGTCATTGCTACTGGTGACAGAGCTATAGTCAGGGTGACTGATGATCTGAGGGACAGTTCTGGACACCTCATTTGGATTAGATCCCTGCTGACTCTGACGACCCAGGAAGACGGTCACCTGTGAAGCTGTAATGCTGAGGAAGAGGAAAATAACGAGTTAAAGGTTGCTCGTGATCAATATCATGCCACTGTTCTGTTACATTCCGCAATCTAGATGATTTAGTACCTTTGAAAGCAATGAGCCGCTGACAGCACCCAGTCTTTGTTGATTAAGGAGCCACCACAGAAATGCCTGCCAAATACATGCAAGCTGACCTGCCAGGGCCAGGCACCAGGAGGGGCGTCCTGACCCCCCACTATTCTTGGGTTGAGGGGGGGCTGACCGCACACTGATGGATGGAAGAATATTGTTAGACAGAGGAAAACACACTACAAAACCCTACAAAATCTTTTAAATTTCACTTGATATAAACTCTTGGACTTACCATCTAACTGTGAGTGGGTACCTGAAAAACAGACAAACATCAGTGAGTGTCAGCCCTGGAGATACTATGTGCTTTTTAGCTTGATTTCTAGCTTCAAATGAAGATTTATAGTGCAACTTGTAGCTTAAGAGCTTTGTTGTTTCGTCCATATTATCTAGTCATATTATTTACTGTCTTACCTCACAGTTTTCAAAATTTAAATTCAAATTTTACAGAAAGTAGTGGACTGGCTCATTAGCAGCTGGAATGAAAATTCCACTCCTTGATTCCATATGAATATATCAAGAAGAAAAGACATAGAATTCTAGTTTGAAAGCAAGGGTGACCTTTTGTTAGCACTCACATATCTGGTATTTTGTATGTCTGTGTGTGCATTTGTGTGTGCCTATATATCTGCATTTTCCCCCTATGAGTAAACACAGTTAGTTGCTTAGTTTCATACAAAAAGAAATGAACTACAAGAGGTTGAAATGAAATGACTACAAGAATTGAATGTGTTTAATTTGAAATTTAAGTCATTGCTTTCAATGAACATGTTTTTGTTGATCCTCATTATAACAAATGCCTCAATTTATGTTTTTTTCTGTTTTCTTTTCTTGTTTTTTGTTAAGGTCAGCAGGGAGTGGACTTCTGTCAGGCTAAACTGATCAAAAACCATACAGTCTTAACTGTTTGTCCAAATTATATTTATATCAGGCAATCCAGTGAAGTGATCTGATGAAGCATAAAAAGTTAAAATTTCTAAATTACAAAAAGTTATAGTGTACTGTCATCAAATGTCTATAATATACATTTTACACACTTGACTTCGGAGGATATTGAGATGTTTTCTGTGTACTTTTTTTTACTCACTGTTTGGAGAACATGATGGTATTTTAGACATTGAAAATTTACTTATGTATTATCAGAGTTGCATTCCTGTTAAACATTACGTCAACCACCATGTCAGGGTTTTTTTTGGCATCAAAGGGGCAGTTTTAAAGAGGAATTACCACAGCTGAAGGTAAAGACCAAGATGTATGACACCATCCACAACACAGACACATATACTAGTGTATCTTGTACCAGCGGTTGTCTTCACTATTTAATCTTGAAGACCTACAGATACACACGTGTACTGCGTATGTTAGATTCTTGGGACCCTCCATTGACTTCTGTTATAACAAAAGTACAGAATAAACCTGAGCCTGAATGAACCCTGCTGTGATCAATAACAATATCGTTTATTAAAACATTTTTTCTTCCACCAGTGGGGATGATGACTTTGACCCCAGTTTGACATGATGTTCCCAGTAAAATGTTTAGTAAGCAACAAGTACACACACACACACACACAACAATGCCCATACTGTTAAAAATCTGCCATTCTTTGACTGCCATAAGCCTATTAAGTTAAAATACATGTACACACAATGTAAGGCAGCAATTGGATGAGAGACTTTTTACATTGCAATACATGAGCTAATGAATATTCACTGACTGTGATATTAAAATTTTCATAGGCTCTCCCTCTCTTCTTCGGAACCTTCTCTCCCCTTCACTCTTCCTCTCAGTCCCTTTGTCAGTTACTTTGATCTTAATTTCCCTCTTTCATGGCCCAAATGCCTCCACGCATCTTCGACCAGTGCACGTCATAGCAAAAATTCAGTTGCTGTAACACCTAACAGATGCCCGGTTCGACAACGTATCGCATCAACATCCGCACCGTTTGATCACAAGTTGATAACGATCGATTCCAATGAATACCAGATCACCGCAGAGGTTAGTTTCCTGTGGGGATGGAATTTGGATCCTGGCACGAGTCAAATTTGCATTCCTTCACTTGTTCACAAACTATATAGAACAAAAGAAAATGAAACTAACCTGTATGACATTACCAAATAAATGTGTGTATTGAACCTGTAATCAGTCATACAGGCGTAAACATGTTATATGGCTTTTAAATAACCACTGACTGATTAACCAGCAGCTAATTCTCAAACTGTCAGTGAACCTAAACTGTTTGCAGTCTTAGAGCAATTATATATGAAATTGCTCGGAAACATAAAATGCCACAGATACAAGTTACTGTTCCTTAACTGGAAAAAGTTATGTAAAATTATTCAAACTGAGCTAAGAGTAACACTTCCCAAATTCTGAGGGGTGTTTCCCCCCCCTTAGACTGACACACCTCCTAAAGGGTAGCATTACCCACAGTTTCCCAAACAGATAAAAATCAGCTACCCCAGCGCTCACTGGGCGAAACAACCTGGACAGGTCACCAGTCTATCACAGGGCAGACAAACACATTTACAATGTTTATTATCTCCAATTCACCTGACTTACATGTCTTTAGACACACAAAGGACCCTGGCCGAGTGGCCGGGAGTTGAACCAGGGATCTTCTTGATGTGAGGTGACAGCGCTAACCACTGCGCCCTCGTGCTGGAGAATCCGTGATGATAAAAAAGCCTCTTAAAATCAGCTGCCCGTCATCTATCACCCCTCAGTAACTCTGGTCTCTTACACCTGAACATGGCTGTGCCTGCTCTTCTTCTACCTTTTCTCTCCTTCCATCACTACCATTAGTGTAAGTAACTCCACTACAACGTCACTTCGATAACTTCTCTTAATTAAATGAGCTTCTACGTGAGTAATAATTCATACACACATATTTGTTTCATTCAGTTATATTATAGGTAGTGAGGATATTGTTTATGAATTATTTTGAGTAATCTCTAGGTTCAGTGTTCAGAGCGCTGAGTTATAAATAGAGTTTTTCGGAATAACTGTAACTGGATCCTCAAACGGGAGTATGGTTATAGCTATGTCATATTAGTTTTCAGTCCAATATTCACAGCAAACCATTAACTACAATTTATTTATACCAATGGCATGGCACACACTACAAACATCACAATCAAATATGGGGCTAGGACCACCAAACATCTGTAAGTCAACATTACAACTTTACACCTGTAAGACCTCTGTCTTTACCTCCAATCAGAGCCCATTTGGACCTGACTGGCTAATCACCTCATTACTGGATTTGTGTTTGCGCCTTTCCTCAGTTTGTTCTCTCATTGTACCTTTATATATATATACATCTCCACATGTTTTCATGTGTGCCTCTCTCCTACACTGTACTGAGCCTTTCCTTGTTTCCTTGTTCCTGGTTCCCTGTTCCTTGTTGCTCAGTTTTCCTTGTAAGCCTTGTTAACCCTTTTCTCTCTGTTATCTCTATTCCCTCTATTATCCCAGTTTGCCTTCGAGTGTACTGACCTTAGCTTGTTCTCTATTCCCTTTATTGTCCCTGTTAGCCCTCTAGTGTACTGACCTTAGCTTGTTCCTGATTTTGATCTTGCCCAGCCCCCAGTAGCCAGTGTTTTCTGTGTCAGGCCCTGCCTGTTTATCAACTACAATTTGGATTACGATTAAAGAATTGCCTGCACTTGCATCTAGTCTTTCTCTATTTATAATTACACTAGCCACAAACACTCCTCTGCAAAAACATAGACACTACAGAGATTCTAGACACACCCCGTAGATATGACACAAAGTACAAATGTGCCTGGTCAAACAAACACATAAACCACATTTAGAACTCCCCAATCACTCACCAACTATGACTAGAACCACAAAGAGAGATACCATGACGACTTGAAAGACTTGTAGATGTAACAGTCGTTTTGCATACACTAAATCCTGTTTCAGTGGGCTATAAGAAATGACAC
The DNA here is from genome assembly GCF_902362185.1 of Chanos chanos. Taxonomy (NCBI): domain Eukaryota; kingdom Metazoa; phylum Chordata; class Actinopteri; order Gonorynchiformes; family Chanidae; genus Chanos; species Chanos chanos. Next base: position 8,520,757 of record NC_044510.1, read on the forward strand.
AGCACATTCACTGTCAGACAGAGTTTATATGTAAATATGTATATAGGACTGTTTACTTTGGATCATTGCCATTGCCACTGCATCGGTGTGATCAGAGTGTCAAAACATTGAAACATAATGCTGTTTCTTTATCTCATAATCGGAGCCTTTCTCTTATATCTCTGATGAAAATGATTTGTGTTCCTACTGCTGTCATCTCCTGATAATATTCCCTGAAGATGCTTAACTGTGTTTTGAACAAAAGTAAAGAGGATATAGCATTACAAAACCTAGTTTAGCTATTTGTTATGTTAGCATCTGTCATACACTAAACATACAAGCTTTAACAAATAAATTCTGCATTCCAAATATCTAGAAGAATAAGTATAACAAGGAGTTTATAATATCATCCATTCCCAATAATGCTAGCCACATTAGGGGCTTTTTTGTTTGCTCCCTAACTAATATTTTTCATAGAAGCGCCTTTCTATGGCACGAATCTAAGAGAAACAGTTCATGTTTTCCAATCATACACAAACTGTCCAGTTGAGTTCACCTTTCAAACAAGGGGATAAAAGGTCGTGAACTTACCCTTAGATAACAGGGCGATTAGAAATACAATGCATACTGCCCTGAACACAGCCATCTTCATCAAAGATGCAGTTTTTCACCTCAGTCTTCAAATATGTGTCTTGTATATTGATCCTCTCTCTACACGGCTAAACTTTCTGCCACAGATCAACACACCTGAACTATTCCTGGAATTTTTAGAGTCAGTCTCATTTGCTCTTGAGACAGCCCTGTCTGGGAAATGATCATAGCTATATGGAAGTGGGAATTTATCTGTTGGCATAAGCACATGACTAGATAAATGCAAGTCTTTCCTGGCATGAAGTGATAAAAGTCATTTCCTCCTTTGTGTTTTTTTCTCATTCAGATATGATTATGAACTAGCGCACGTGTTGTTTACAAGTGTTGGGATTCAGTTGTGTGTCTGTGACTTTTCAACTAAAGAAATGTAGACAATGTATATCAAAGGTGGTAGAGAGACTTGAGGAAGTTGGCTTAAAGGTCTCAATTGATAGATCCCAATTTTACCTCCAGTCAGTAGTCAAGTATGTGGGACACATTTTCTCTGCAGCAGGAACTGCCACTGACCCAGAGAAGGTAGAAACAGTAAAGAACTGGTAAGAGCCATCCAACCTCAAGTACTTAAATCTTTCCTTGGGGTTTGTGAATAGTATGTCAGGTTTATTGCCAATTACTGTCCTAATGCTGTGTAGTGTGTTTGTATACAGCTAACGGATTAGTCCACTTGTTTTTTTTTTAATCGCTGTTTTTAATCGCTTATTTTCCCTTTGAAAATGCATGGGCAAACTTTTAGGTCTCTAGTGATAGGTGAGGGATTGCACACAGCGGCAGCCGATAGTTGGATTCAATGGTCTTTTGCTCCATGAAGCCAGCAGCAAACTCAGACCAGTACGAGTCAAACACTGATGTTGCAGTGTAATCACATTCGCATTTTCTGGCGGAAATGCTTCTGTAGTTCTAATCTACAGTTAAAGAATTGTTTCAATTTGACAGATGTAACTTTGTCAACAAAAATGATGTTATTTTTGTTGACTACAATGATGTGCCATTTTAGTCAGTGAGTTATTGACTAAATTGAATCAATACAACATGACTAATATCTGACTAATCTTAAGGGACATTTTAGTCAAAAGACTATGACTAAATTTAAAAAATGTGTAAAAATTAACACTGCCTGCAGACTACATTAAAATGAGGAACGCGGTCTTGCGAAGTTATAATTTAGTATAGGTTTCACAAATAACAAAATACTTAATCTTTTAAGTTTATCTAGAGAGCAAAGAGTCTGATAAGAGTTTGTTCAGTTTTAAATGACGTTAATGTAAATAGTAGAATAAATAACACACATGTATAATACGTCTTAGCTTGAATATCAAAACTTGTCTGTTCTCATTTTATTAATTGGATATGAAATTGATTATCTTCCAATCGGAATGGTATTTTAGGGCCAGAAGCAGGACAATGGGATGAGAGTCACCAGGGTAGAGCTGATGATGAGAAGCTGTTAAATGAGAAAGATGTTAAGAGCAGTATCCATCCATACCATCCATTTTCTGCTGCTTATCCGGGACCGGGTAGTAGCAGGCTAAGGAAGGTAGCCCAGACATCCCTTTCCCTGGCTACATCCACCAGCTCCTCCTGGGGGATCCCAAGGTGTTCCCAGGCCAGCCAAGATATATAATTCTCCCAACGTGTCCTGGGTCTCCCCTGGGTCTCCTCCCAGTTGGTCGTGCCCAGGAGGCATCCTGACTAGGTGCCTGAATCACCTCAACTGGCTCCTCTCAATGTGGAGGAGCAGCGGCTCTACTTCGAGCTCCTCCCGAGTGTCTGAGCTCCTCATCCTATCCCTAAGGGTGTGCCCAGCCACCCTGTGGAGGAAGCTCATTTCTGCCGCTTGTATCCGCGATCTCACCCTTTCGGTCACTACCCAGAGCTTGTGACCATAGGTGAGGATTGGAACAAAGATCGGCTGGTAAATTGAGAGCCTTGCCTTCTGACTCAACTCCTTCACCACGACAGTCCGGTACAACGCTGCCGCCCTGATCTGCCTGTCAATCTCCCGCTCCATTTTACCCTCACTCGTGAACAAGCCCCCGAGATACTTGAACTCTTCCACTTGAGGCAGTAACTCAGTCCCAACTTGGAGGGGGCAAGCTACCTTTTTCTGGCAATAGGACCATGGCCTCGGACTTGGAGGTGCTGATCCTCATCTTGACCGCTTCACACTCGGCTGCAAACCGCCCCAATGCGTGCTGGAGGTCACAATTTGATGAGGCCAACAGAACCACATCATCTGCAAAAAGCAGAGACGCAATGCTGAGGCCACTGTACTGGACACCCTCCTCAGCCCAACTGTGCCTTGAAATCCTGTCCATGAAAATCAAGAACAAGATTGGAAACAAGGTACAGCCCTGACGGAGTCCAACACTCACTGGGAACGAGTTTGACTTTGTGCCGAGAATACAGACACAGCTCTCACTGCAGTTATACAGGGATCGAATGGCTCGCAGCAGCAAACCTAGCACCCCATACTCCTGCAGTACCCCCACAGGACATCCCGGTGAACACGATCGTAAGCCTTCTCCAGATCATCAAAACACATGCAGACTGGATTGGCAAACTCCCATGTTCCCTCCAGTATCTGTGCAACAACTGGTCTGCTGTTCCACAGCCATGACGGAATCCACATTGTTCCTCCTGGATCCGAGGTTCAACAATCAGCCGCAGTCTCCTTTCCAGTACCCTGCAGTAGGCTTTCCCAGGGAGGCTGAGCAGTGTGATAATTGGAGCACACTCTCCGGTCCCCCTTTTTAAAAATGGGGACCACCAGCCCTGTCTGCCACTCCACAGGCACTATCCCATTGAAGAGGCCTGTCAGCCATGACAGCCCAACAAAATCCAAAGCCTTCAGCATTTTAGGGGACGGATTTCATCCACTCCTGGTGCCTTGCCACTGTGGAGTTTCCTAACTGCCTCAGTGACCTCTGAGATGGGTGATGACCCTCCTGAATCTTCTGGCCCTGCCTCCTCTATGGAGGGCATGTCGGTCAGGTTTAGGAGCTCCACAAAGTCTTCCTTCTCTTGTCCGACCACATCCTCAGTTGAGGTCAGAACCTCTCCGTCCCTGCTGAGAACAGCCTGGACGAGGCCCTGCCTGCCCCTACTGAGTCGCCTGACGGTTTGCCAGAACCTCTTTAAGGCCAACCGAAAGTCCTTTTTCATGGCCTCCCCAAACTCCTCCCATACCCAAGTTTTTGCTTCCATGACCGCCGTTGCTGCAGCCCTTTTGGCGTGCCAGTACCTCTCAGCCAATTCCGTGCTAGCCAAGCCCAAAAGGCATCCTTCTTCAGCCTGACAGCTTCCCTCACCGGTGGCGACAGGCCACGACAGGCACCGACGACTGTCTGGCAACAGCTCAAAGCTGCCGCTTCAACAATGGAGGCTCTGAACAGGGTTCATTCGGACTCCATGTCTCCAGCCTCCCTCGGGATCAGGGAGAAGCTCCTCAGTCCTCAGCCTCCTGAGTCCTCAGCCAGCCGTTCCCAGTTCCCCTTCACTATGCGCTTGGGTTTACCAGGTCTGTCCAGCAGCTTCCCCCGCCATCTGATCCAACTCACCACCAGGTGGTGATCAGTTGACAGATCTGCCCCTCTCTTCACCCGAGTGTCCAGAACATACGGCCACAGGTCTGATGAGACGACTACAAAGTCATCTGAGCTCTGGTACCAGGTACACTTATGAGCCGCCTCATGCTCAAACAAGGTGCTTGTTATGGACAATCCATGGCTCGCACAGAAGTCCAACAACAAAGCACCACTCGGGTTCAGATCGGGTAGGCCGTTCCTCCCAATCACTCCCCTCCAAGTCTCTCCATCATTGCCAACGTGAGCATTGAAGTCTCCCAGAGTCCCCAGATGGTGTCTTCACTGGACAGTTTCCAGTGTCTCTAGTAAGGCTGGGTACTCCGAGCTGCCGTTCGGCGCGTACGGCGTCACGACAGTCAGAAATGTCCCCCCGCAACCCGAAGTCGCAGTGAGGCGACCCTTTCATTCACTGGGACAAACTACAACACAGCAGTGCTCAGTCGGGGGCTAACAAGTAACCCCACACCTGCCCATCGCCTCTCACCCTGGGCAACTCCAGAAAAGGATACAGTCCAGCCCCCATCCAGGAGTTTGGTTCCAGAGCCAAGGCTGTGCATAGAAGTGAACCCAACTATATCTAGTTGGTATCGCTCCACCTCCCGCACAAGTTCCGGCTCCTTCCCCCCCAGAGAGGTGACATTCCATGTACCAAAAGCCAATTTCTGTTCCATAACTCCAGTCCGCTGGGGCCTTCGCCCTAACCCGCCACCCGCATCGCACCCAGCCCCTATTTCTCTCCTCCCAGGTGGTGGGCCCAAGAGAGAAAAATTTAGAGCAGTGTGTTTGGAGTTTAAACTTGTGTTAAGTTGAATTATTTAATACTGGAGATATTGTGTGTGTGTGTGTGTGTGTGTGTGTAATTTGTTTTCGTTACAGCATGGTGGGAAAGCTCAATTCAGCAGTGTCAGTAACATCAAGCACAGGCATCAACATCACATTAGACATTCAACATCCCACAGTTTGTAAACACCTTTATTACTAGTTTAAATAAACTGTGCAAACAATAGAATATTTCTTCTGTTAGAATGTTTTTTTTTTTATTAAAGTGCACTAAATTATTCAGAGAAAAGAAACTCAGAAAAAGTGGCAGTATTACAGATGGTAAAAAGTGTGACAGCATTTATCAGACAAATGAAAGGTACATTTTTGAATGCCACTAATTGTTTGATCTCATAATTTTGACAGAACACAAAAGAAGTTAAAACAAGTTTAGCGTAAATGATTGGATTCATAGTTATATTTTCAGAAGTGTCCATCATTCTGTTAGACTGACCTTAAGCATAAAGCTTAAAAGGATCAAATGGAAAAATGATGAGACATCAACATTAACATGTTTTTTTTCTATCCTGTACACAAACAGATTTTTAAGCTGTAGAACAATTTACTGTTGACCCTGCTCAGGGATTAATTTGACAGTGTGGAGGGAACTCAATGACCTAAAATCTAGACAACGGTTTGGAGAAAAGGAGGGATGGAAAGAAGGAGGAGAGATGTGAGAGAGAGGGAAAGTGATGTACCAGTGCACATCACACTCAAATCCCCATCAGTACCACTGGAGGTAAATGTGACAAAGCCAGGCCGGTCAGTGCTGATCTGAGAGTTGATCCAGTCTTGGTACCTGGACACTCTGGCGTACACTCCAGGGAAGTTAGCTTGGGCACAGCCTATCCCAAAGCTCACAATGCCTGATTGGATCCAGCGAGAGCCCTGTTTGCTCACCATTGGTCCTCCTGAGTCTCCCTGAGTGGAATTGTTCAGAGTAAGACATGAATCTAGAATGATCACTGGCTCTGACATCACCCTGATCCCCTGCCACTCTCTGCATGCCCACAATGACATTTTTATTCAGAGAGTACCAGTGATCCTCCTCCCAGCTTTCCTGGGCTCATTCAGTGCACAGTATTACAGCATTATAACAGTAGATGGAATGAAGTGCTACTCTGCTATAATAACTTCTCCATAATTATTACAATGATTTAGAGGCAAAATGAATATGTTATTATAAAGAGCACACAGATGTAATGATTTTCCCATCTTCATATGAAAAGTTACAATGTCTTGCACAAGAATCGCACCAATACAAAGGGGCAACATTTTACAAATGATTAATAACATAAAAACAGCAGTTATTTGTTGTTTTAATTAGGTTAAATGAAAAAACAATGACATTTTAATATTTGTTAAAACAAATGAAGTGGTTTAATTGTGGGGAAAAAAACCTGAACTATTTAGTATGTGTATACACACAGACACAGGGTTTGAATTATGTGTGTGTGTGTGTGTGGGGGGGGGGGGGTAAATTTGGAACCCCCCAAAGGAGGTAAAAACAACAGTTCGGGGCGGTCAAAACATTTGTATATCCTATAGTACATAGCCCTGGAGAAAAATTTGATCCCTCCCAGATTGCATTGCATATTTGCACTCTGCAGACACACACACACACACATATGGAGGAATGTTCGTTACTGAGACTCACCTGACAGGAGTCTTTGCCTCCTGCTAATAATCCAGCACAGATCATGTTGTATGTGATTCTGCCATCACCATACAGACAGTTACACTTTCTGTTTCCCACCACTGGCACTTCCACTTCCTGCAAAGTCTGAGGTGAGGGAAGGGGGACTGAGGAGAAACAGATCAAACACATAAAAGTCAGTCACTTACTGTGACTGCACAGAACAAAATCATCTATAACATATAGACACATACTGTATAAAACCACTCAACTGGCTCATTAAACATGCAATGTAAATATAAGACAATGTGTCTGTGTATTCTGAATGTACAAATACTCAAATGACTGGATAGATTAAGTGAATGACAAAATCCCAAACAACTGTAAATTGACAGGACTCCATAAACTCCATCTCCATCTTCCTGGGCTTTTATGTTTTAATAACACACGTATGTGAGCATTCAGATGACCTCAGTGTATGAGTACATATGGGAAAATGGGACACATGTCTTGTGGAGACATGACAACATTGTCAATTCTACCTGCTAATGATGAGATGAAGTAATTTTCAGTGGCTGCTATGGTAAGAAAAAACAAATAATGTATTTTCCTTTAATAAAGGTATAAACTATGGTATTATTTTATTAAAATCATTCCAGGATAAAGACTTTTTCAGGACTATTTTCAGAAGGTTTGCAAAGATTTACTGTCTGATTTTACGCATCTGAAGACATGCATTCCTTGTCTGTACTGGTAACACCCTGTCTACTGTTTTTGTTTGTTTGTTTGTTTTCAAATATACCTACTTATTAACCTATTTAAATTGTGCTGAATTGTGATTAATTGTTAGTGACACATCTTCAGCAGTGGTCCTCATACTGGGCTTTCTGAGTTTATCTTCAATTTACATACAAATGAACGTTGTACTGGAGAGAAACTTACTCAGGGCTCAGTCTTTCAAAGAAACACTGAGATTTCAGTTTTAATGGTAATTTTAAACGCCATGGCTGTGCTTGTTACTACTGTTAAAAATGGGAAATAATTCTGTACATATGTAATATAAGATAATAAGATATATAATATAATAGTATAATAAGATAATAGAAGTTGCTGTCCCTATAAGTACGTAAATAAGTATAAGTACGTCCAGTGCCTGTAGAAAATCCAGATAGCTTTCCACGTGACCTGGATTAAAGTCTGACCAGATTATGCTCCAGGTGACCAGAGAGGCCTGTGAGCTCCTCTGGCGATGTGGGAGAAAAGAGATTTCTCCCTGCTTCTCGGCCACTCGCGAGCCAATTTCATCACTGTTTGCTTCTGTCAGTCGCACCCCTTAAGCCATCCGTTTGGCTCCTGTAAGTAACTAGCTTTTATTCTTTGCTCCGATACAGCGAAAGGGCTGTTGTTTTTGTTCACCACGCACCTAAGTGTCGATCAGGCCTGCAACATGTTTTATTTTATTTGATTGATCGTTTTGCATATATGTCTGCCTGCTGGCTTATCTGTGTGTGTGTGTGTGTGTGTGTGTGTGTGTGTGTGTTTTGCCCAGTTTTGCCAAGTGAACCCTAGATAGCAATCAAGTATACTTTTCTGTAAGTAACGTGAACTTACAGTAGAGTATATTAAAAGTAATATTAATGAATTAGAATTGTCCTCAGGAACCTAATAAGCATGCTTGTTCATATATTTATGTATGTATGTATGTATGTATTTATTTATTTATCTCTTGTGAGTTTTGATGATTCTAGCTAGCAAATGTGTTAAGTAATATGATGAAATATATGAAAGATGTAATAAAAGGCCTATATCTCTGATGAATGTAGCTTCTGGTAGTTTTCCACTGTCTCTGCTTTATGACTTGTTCACCTTGTGGAAAGAGGAATTCAGTGTGAAAGAAGGAATTTGGGAAACAAGGTCAAAGAAAGGGCAAATATGGGTGGCCATGAGGACCAATGTTTTGCAAAATAACCAGAGTAAACTAGGTTTTAGTTGTCCTTGTGGTTAAAGTATGTGGCAAGAAGGATATAAAAGCTTTCACAAAAGAGGAAGTCTTCGAAGCTCACTGAACCATCATTGTTCAGTGGCATCCAAATGGCTGTTGTACTGCATGCAAGGGGAATAAAGTAACCAGTGATTTCAACATCTCTGACTCCACTTTTACTATTGGAAAAATTGCAACCATGCTATTCATCTCTTCAATTATCTATGTATCTATGTATCTATGTATCTATCTATCTATCTATCTATCTATCTGTCTGTCTGTCTGTCTGTCTGTCTGTCTGTCTGTCTACCTATCTATCAATCTATCTATCTATCTGAGAAAATACAAGGTAACCCCACTCATTTATTTATTTTTTTCTGACCTTTAATAAACAGTGGTGTTAAATTCAGAATGTGCTCTGTAGTTTTATTAAACTGAAAGTAGATCAAACTAGAAGTAATTTGACACTCTAAACCATTTTGTACAATTCTAAACTAAGTGACATGCTCCAAATTAGAAAGGGTTAGCAACCAATTAAATGAACCCTGGGATCTGCCTGTCTGTATTCAGGGGGCAAAATAAGTGCTACATACATGTCAGAGGATCTTACCGCCTTCTGCAATGTTTCCCCAACCCGTGACCCAGCTGTCAGTGCCCTTGTAGAAGGTGCTGCCTGCAGCAGCCAGACAAACTGGTCTGATGTAGTTAGTGAAAGTTACAGAGGAGGAGAGACGCAGCAGAGCAATGTCATTGTTACTGGTGACAGAGTTATAGTTGGGGTGACTGATGATCTGAGAGACTGTTCTTGACACCTCATTTGGGTTGGATCCCTGCTGACTCTGACGACCCAGGAAGACAGTCACCTGTGAAGCTGTAATGCTGAGGAAGAGGAAAATAACGAGTTAAAAGTTGTTCATGATCAATGTCATGCCACTGTTCTGTTACATTCAGAAATCTGGATGATTCAGTACCTTTGAAAGCAATGAGCCGCTGACAGCACCCAGTCTTTGTTGATTAAGGAGCCGCCACAGAAATGGTTGCCAGATGTGTGCAAGCTGACCTGCCAGGGCCAGGCACCAGCAGGGGCGTCCTGACCCCCAACTATCCTCATGTTGAGGGGGGGCTGACCACACACTGATGGGAGGAAGAATATTTTTAGGTAGAGGAACACACACTAATATAACATCTTTGAAATTTCACTTGCTATAAACTGTGGGACTTACCATCTAACTGTGAGTGGGTACCTGAAAAACAGACAAACGTCAGTGAGTGTCAGTATTGGAAATACAATGTGCTTTTTTTTCTAGCTTCAAATTAAGATTTGTAGTGGAACTTGTAGCTAAAGAACTTTGTTGTTTTGTCGATATCATCCGTTCTTTGGGGAAAATACTCCTGTTTTTTACTTAGTTACAATGTACTGTCATCATATGTTTATAGTATATATTTAATTTTTACCCACTTAACTTTGATCTTAATTTCCCTCTTTCATGGCCCAAATGCCTCCACGCATCTTCGACCAGTGCACGTCATAGCAAAAATTCAGTTGCTGTAACACCTAACAGATGCCCGGTTCGACAACGTATCGCATTAGGATCCCCGCCGTTTGATCACAAGTTGATAACGATCAATTCCAATGAATACCAGATCACCGCAGAGGTTAACTGAGGCAGAAGGAGGATGATGCTACCAAACAGACCAATCAGAGTTGTTGTGGTCTGCTTTGACATGCATTGCCGCGACATGTAGTTACATTTCTGGGGAGGTACGCTACAGGCTACGGCTTAGGCTACGCGGCTATGTGTACCCACGGCGTAGATTCGACACAGAAGTATAAACTGACCTTAAGACCTCTGTCTTTACCTCCAATCAGAGCCCTGTTGGATCTGACTGGCTAATGATCTTTTTACTGGATTTTGCACCTTTCCTCAGTTTGTCCCCTCATTGTACCTGAATATATGTATATACCCAAGTGTTTTCATGTGTGCCTCTGTCCTACATTGTACTGAGCCCTTCCTTGTCACTTGTTCCTTGTTGTGTAGTTTTCCTTGTAAGTTGCGTAGTTTTCCTTGTAAGCCTTGTTAATCCTTTTCACTGTGTTAGCTCTATTCCCTTTATTATCCCTATTATCCCTGTTAGCCTTCGAGTGTACTGACCTTAGCTTGTTCCTGATTTTGATCTTGCCTAGCCCCCAGTAGCCAGTGTTTTCTGTGTCAGGCCCATACATAGACACTACTGACATTCTGGACACACCCTGTAAATATGACACAAAGTACAAACACGCCTGGTCAAACAAACACATAAACCATATTTAGAACTCCCCAATGACTCTGACCAACTATGACTTTGACCAAAACCGGTTACACAACCATGCGACTATGTTATTGAACTTTAATACTGTAGCATGTTGGGTGGAGGGGAGGGAGCGTCCCAGCACGCATTGAGGCGAAGAACTGTAAATTAGCCCCAGTTTGCTATTGTTGCTTCATGTTTCCCTTTTTGTGTCTAGTAAAGGCGTATGTGTACTGTTGATCATGTTGTCTTTGTGTTGTGATATTCAATTCATGTGATGGTTTGTGTACCGTCATTGTACTCATCTGTGTGAATGATGCATTCCCTTCCTAACGTGCTGGAAATTTAGGTGTATGTTACTATTAATTCACATTAATGTGCATGTAAGGCTGATGCCTGACAACACAACGCAACGCAACGCAACGCAATGCAAAACTGCATGTGTACTTAACTGCTACAATATAAGATGATCTTATTTCTTTCCATTCAACTTTTGGTGGTGTTTCAGCTGTCTTAAGGTTTCTTGGCTATTGCTGCGGTATTAACAGTAATGAATGACATGTAGTTCAAGCAATGTTTATGGCATGATAATGTATGTGACCGTTCATTGGTGGTGCGCCAGAAGGCGGGACCTAAAGAAAAAGGTAAAAGCAATGCAAATGCACACACAACGAATGGCGACTGTTTGAAGCAGAAGCCAAATCCTGGACATTTTTAGCAATTTAGAAATCCATCTGGACACATTTTTAGGTCCGAAAAAGACTACTGTTACCGTCTTTTTGCAGACACTAAATCCTGTGGGATATAAGAAATGACACAGCACATTCGCTGTCAGACAGAGTTTATATGTAAATATGTATATATGACTGTTTACTTTGAATCCTTGCCACTGTGTGATCAAAGAGTCAGAACAGTCAAACATAATTCCGTTTCTTTATCTCATAATCGGAGCCTTTCTCTTATATCTTTGATGAAAAAGATTTGCGTTCTTACTGCTGGAGTGAAATGATATCACACACCATGGCTGCAAACTGGTTTTGGAACAAACGTAAAGAGGACATAGAATTATAAACCTAGTTCAACCATTTGTTATGTTTCCTTCTGTCATACTCTGAATATACGAGCACATAAGAGATAAATACTGTATTACAAATATCAACTAGTATAAGTGATGCATAAAAAGTAGTTTTTAATATCAATCAATCCCAGTAATGTTAACCACATTAGGGGCTTTTAGTTTGTTTCCCTATCTCAAATTTTTTCATAAAGGTGCCTTTATAGAGCATGATTCTAAGAGAAACAGTTTGTTTTCCAATCACACACAAATCGACCAGGTGAGTTCACCTCTCAGACAAGGGGATAAAAGGTCATGAACTTACCCTTAGATAAGAGGGTGATTAGAAACACAACGCATTCTGCCCTCAACACAGCCATCTTCATCAAAGATGCAGTCTTTCACCTCAGTCTTCAAATATGCGTCTTGTATATTGATCCTCTCTCTACACCTCTAAACCCTCTGCCACAGATCAACACACCTGAACTATTTGTGGAATCTCTTTCACTTTTGAAAGAACCTGGAAGGCAAATGCTCATAGCTATTTAGCGGTTCAAATTTAACTGCTGGCATGAGCATGTGATTAGGTAAATGCAAATATTTCCTGGTATGAACTGATAAACGACATTTCCTCCTTTGGATCTTTTCTCATTCAGATATGAGACATTAACCAATGGCTGTAAAAAGCATGGACAGCATAACGTCTCTAAAAAGTGAAGCAACCACATGTCTAGTGCCCCTGCTGGCAGGCTGCAGTATAATGTCTAGCACTGCCCATCCCCATGTGTTTCAATGACAAAATAGCCTATTTTCCATGTCCCTTTTCTAGTGTAAACTGTCTTTCCATCAGCAGTGTCTAATTTGAGCAGTTAGTTTTCCCTATGCTGATATCTGCACATTTTCCCCCAAAAATTAGTTTTTAAAACTTTATCCTACTGTATTGTGAGAGGGCGTGGATACACTTGGGAATGAGGTGATTGACAGCCTTGGCTGCAACGCGCCAGGTATTGGAAGAAGGGGGCGGGCCTACAAAATGATTTTTTGTTTGTTTGATTCTGCTGGTAGTCAGCAAAGGGGTATTTCAGAAGGCGGGTTTAGCAAAAACTCAGAGTTAGTTAATTCAGAGAAAGTCGTAAACCTTCTAGCAAAACAGAGCCATAGAGCTCTGCTGTTTGGAGGTTTACTACTTTACTTACCTCCCCCCCCCCCCCCCCCCCCCTTCAAGTGAAGAGGTCATTTATTGTTTATCGGACCCAAAACACACAAGCCAGGACTCAGGCCTGCTATGATCATTTAGATTTTGAGATTTTGTTATTGGAGTGCCTAGAATGTGTGTGTGTGTGTGTGTGTGTATGAATGTGTGTGAGAGAGAGAGCATATTGATTGTTAAGCCTGTTGATTGTGTGAGGATTTATATTTTAATCTGTTTAAGTTATTACAGAAACTGCCAGTACAGTGTAACTTGATTTAGGAGAATCCCTTTTATTGTATTATTTTTTATATTAATCGGTCATTTGTTGTTGAACTCTGATTGCATTACTAAATATTTTCATTTTGCATTTTAGGTTAAGTGTGTAGAGTGGTATTTTAATTTATGGAGCAAAGGTTTGTTTGAATTAATTAACCCTTTGATTTTATTACAAAATATAAAAATTTCATTTAAATCTTTGTTGGGAATCTGCTAAATTCATTATTTCATTACTGAGAGGAGGCATTAGATGAATTAACATAAGATCAGCACAACTGTTTACTCTATCAGAGGATTTCGTAATTACTCTTTGATTAAAAAAATGTTCAGGGATTGATATCGTTACTTAGCCAGGGCCTGGCTCGTTATTAATATATTAGGGTTAACTGATTAAAGGTATTTTTTGGTGTATCATGTCAATCAACACCAATACAGCATTTTCGTAATCATCCAACATTTCGCAAACACATTTTTATCAGTCTAAATAACTGTGCAAACAATAGAATATTTCTCCCGCTAGTCTGTTTTTTTTATTGAAGTGCATTAAATTACTCAGTGGAAAGAAACTGAGAAACAGTGGAAGTATTACAGAGGGTAAAAAGTGTGACAGCATTTATCAGACAAATGAAAGGTACCCTGGTGACATTTTTTAGATGGCACTAATTTTTTGATCTCATAATTTTGACAGATCCCAGCTGAGAACACCAAAGAGGTCAAAACAAGTTTAGCATAAATGATTAGATTTATAGTTACATTTTCAGCAGTGTCCATCATTCTGTTAGACGGATCTTAAGCATAAAGCTTAAAAGATTTAAATGCAAAAGTGTAAAAATGGTGAAAAATCAACATTATAAAACATTTTCAAAATCTTCATTCGTTACAGAAATGTATCAGATTACTCTGAGAGTGCAAGCAATAAAGCTAAAGCAATATGACTTCTTCAGAAAGGAATGATAACAGTTTTTAAAAAAGCTGTTCACCAACTCCTTTCTTACCCAAGTCTCAGTTTGATAGAACAGTCCAAAGGTTTAATTCTTTTTTTTTTTGCTATCCCATACACAAACAGATTTTTAAGCTATAAAATTTTTTTTATTGTTGACCCTGCTCAGGGATCAGTGTGGCAGTGTAGAAGGAACTCAGTGACCCACAATCTGGACAAGGGTTTGGAGAAAAGGAGGAATGGACAGAATGAGGAGAGATGTGAGAGAGAGGGAAAGTGATGTACCAACTCCACTTTCAGTGGTAGTTGCTATGGTTGTGGTTGCCGGGGCAACTGTGGTGTTAAAGGCTGTGGTGTTAGAAGATGTGCTGTTGGAGGCTCGTGGAGGGAAGCTGCCCACAGTGTTGTCCAGAAAGTTGTTATAGCGAGAAGTTCGGCTGAAGACCTGGATGTCTGCACGAGGAACAACATTTGAGCGACTTGTATTGTTACTGCCACTGCTGCTGTTTGAGGTGCTGTTAGCGACAGCCAAAACTGCAGCCTGGAACCATGCCACACCCTGTTTACACATCAAAGGGCCACCAGCATCACCCTTAGATAGAGCGAGAGAGAGAGAGAATGAATGAATGAATGAATGAATGAATGAATGAATGAATGAAATGAGATGGCTGTGATTAAATATTATAAATTGTAAAATCAAACTAAATTTGCTTTCAGACATTAATCTTAAACCAAGTTGTCTTGTTAAATTGCGCATGTTTTTCAAACTTATCTTAGTTGTGAAGAATATAACATGAGTTAAATCAGTAAAATGTACAAGATTCAGTTCATGTAATAAAATTTGA
Source organism: Chanos chanos (assembly GCF_902362185.1). Classification (NCBI taxonomy): domain Eukaryota; kingdom Metazoa; phylum Chordata; class Actinopteri; order Gonorynchiformes; family Chanidae; genus Chanos; species Chanos chanos. The sequence continues at coordinate 8,536,003 of NC_044510.1, forward strand.
AAGATTCTAAATAAGTATGACTTTATGATTTTACAATGTTGTAGGGTAGCTACTGAGATTCTTGAACACTTAAACTTGAACAATTAGAGGACAGGGAGAGACACTCGGAAAGAGAAATGAAGTTCATTGTGACTATTTAACTTTCATTCTTGAATTCAGTACTTGAATAATTAGACTGATTTACCTGCTGTAAATCCACCAAACCAGTGCAAATATTCTCTGTAGAGGATGAATTCCCACAGTCCACCACAGAAGTCTGGACTTGCTGAAGGGTTTGTTCAACTGAGCAAAAGAGAAAAACGAACAACAACAACAACAAAAAAGATTATGGGGGAAAAAATCAGGTTTAGTTCCAGTTTTCATTGGGTTTTATGACAATGTCAGGTGCAAACAACGATATTAATGAACACCTGAGATGCAGGGGTACTAACATCACAGACACGCACACACACACACAAATGCACACACACACACACACACCCACACACACACACACACACACACACACACACACTCAAATAAATATTCTTACCTCTTCCTTGTCCTGAGCCCCAGCCCACAATCCAGCACCGTGTTCCTGTGGAGAAGGTCTCTGTTCCCCGGTCCACACAGATGGGCTGTATGAAGTCTGAGAGTGTGGGTTTGCTGGCCAGCTCCAGAACAGCCACGTTGTTGCCTGTCATGTTACTCAGTGTGATGCTGTTGACCCTCAGAGAGACCTCGTTAGGGTTGGAACCATTTTGATTGAGACGGCCGAGGAACACGGTCCATTCTGAAGCATTGGTGGAGCTGGAAAAAGGGAGGAAATGGTCACATTAAGAAAACTCACAGCCATTACCAGCTGCCACTGTTTTAGATTTTTCAGTTACATATTGAATCTTTTCATGGTACCTGGAGAAACAGTCAGCAGAGCTCAGGACGAACTGTTCAGTGATCAGTGTACCCCCACATACGTGTTTGCCTCCTCGGTGCAGACTGGCCATCCATGGCCATAAGCCTCCAGTCGCCAGAGAACTACTGCCCCCAACACGAAGAGTGTTCAGTGGGGCACTACCACAGACCACAGCTGAAAAGATAGAGAAAGGCATTTTACATTGTCATGGCACACAAGACCAGAGGAGCCACACATATAAATGGAGACAGAGAGAAATTCCTAGATAGATAAATAGATAGAGAGAGAGAGAGATAGAGAGACAGAAAGACAGACAGACAGACAGACAGATAGATAGATAGATAGATAGATAGATAGATAGATAGATAGATAGATATACAGACAGATAGATAGATAGTCATGGTTATGGCTGTTTTGTCAGTTTATTGTGTATGTTTCTAGTGTTTCCCTCTCCCCCGTGTCTCCTGTGCTCCTCCCGTTGTTCTGTCTCTCTCTGTGTTGTATGTGTGTCTGCTTTGTGGGCGTGGCACCCCCCCTCTCTCAAAACAAAACAATGGATAAATGCAAGGTGCGGTATCAAAATAAAGGATGCTGGATCGACCACATCAACTTGGCAATGTGAAAGACAAATTAACGTGAGCGCCCATGGGCGGTTAGCAAACATGTTAGCTCAGCGCCAGCTATTTAACATTAACTCGTTACTAATTTTGTAGCTAAGGGATGTTCACTTGATTAATATTTGGAAAAGATGAGTGAGTGTTTGTTTGCTTGCCACACTTGTTCGTATAGAGTGCTGGCTTTGCCATGACTATAAAAATGGTCAGGTAACTTAACACAAACGAACAACACCATGTATCCTGCATGTGCAGAACAACAACAAAAAATGTTGCAACATACAGTTATTAGCTTTTTAAAGGGAAGCTTTTGTTGTGTATGTTTTTTTCCATATTGCATTACAACAGCCTGTTTAAAGTGATCATATACTAAACAACTAATCAGTGGTGATACTATATGCAAATAGATAAAGGAGTGATGATAATACAGTGTGTTACGTCCTCGGACGTAGTTTTGTTACCGCTCAGGTGTTCCCTCTGTCTCTATGTCTCCCTTTCGCTCCCCGCCCCATTTTCTTTTCAGGTTTGCTGGCGGATCACCATTGGCTGGGGAACATCCGAGGGAAAGTTTAAAAGACGACGGCTACACATCTGGCGCGGAACCTCCCATTTGAACTCCTGCTGCCGCGTCGTTGTTATATTTTGTGAGCTCTTGTGGCAATGATGTGGACTCGTGAGTCCACATCCAGTAAAATGTGTAAATAGGTGTAAATAGTGCATTCGTCGTGTTGGTTTCTTTTGTGTTTGCTTTTTATAGTCAGCACACGTAGGGGGTGGGTGCCATTTCCATTTAAAACGTATTTTCTCCTGTTTATATTAGTTAGGGAGGAAAGTCGAATTTGTCTTTACTTTGGTATTCTTTTGTAGGTTATTCCCTTTTTCCTATTAGTTAGATGTGTTTTGTTTATTGTTTTGGCCTGGCTCACCCCTGAGGTCTTTTGCGTTTGTACATAGTTATATATATATATAGTAATAAAAACAGGCTGACTATTTGATATCGGTTTCGGTATTGGTGTTTTTTTTTTGTTCATTCGGGCGGCAGGAGAAGGAGGTTTCTCCCACTCATTTATGTTCACCCCACCCTAGACGGGGTCGTAACATAAAATTTGGGGGCTTGTGGTCCGGTGGCTCGTTTTCCAGTGTTAGCTGCTGCATTTTGGGTTGGGTAAGAAATTGTTGGCAGTTTTCGTTTGTTGGTGGGACGGTGATTTAAAATGGAATTCCATTTGGAGGAATTTGTTATTCGTCCGACGGTGGGTCAGTTCAACCGCTGTCGAAAATCGGATCTCGTAGTAGTGGCTGATTTTTATAACATATCAGTGCATAATCTTACTACTAAGAAGGAGATAAAGGCTGTGGTGCAGGCTGAGTTGATGAAACAGGGAGTTTTGCCTGGTGGTGACGTGGCCGACGTTGCTGGTGTTGGTCTGGTGGAGGCAGGTGTCCCAGTCGAGGCGGAGGCTGACGCTAGGGCGGTGCCACTGCCGACCATGGATCCTTCAACTGCGGCTGCGAATCCTCAGCTGGCGGTGGAATTAAAAAAGCTAGAGCTGGAGCTCAAGAAACAGTAGTACCAGACTCAGCTTTTGCATATTCGGGCTCTGGAGATTGAGGCGGACAGAGATATAAAATTGCGCAAACTGGAGCTACAACATGGCATGGGTGTTGAGCCAACGCGTCCTGTTCCTCGGCCCCGTACGGCGAGGCCAGTGACCAGCTCCCCTGCTACCTCTGTTCCTCCTCTGGAGTTGGCTGCAGATGCCTCAACAATTCCCCCATCTCCCACTGCACCCTCCGCATCAGCTACACCATCTCCTGACTTTGACGTCAGCAGGCACATTAACTTGGTGCCTCCGTTTCGTGAATCGGAGGTGGATTCTTATTTTGCTGCCTTTGAGCGCATCGCAGCTGCCCTTCGCTGGCCAAAGGAAGTGTGGTCCTTGTTGCTGCAATGTAAACTGGTGGGAAAAGCACAGGAGGTGTGTGCGTCTTTGTCTATTGAGCAAAGTTTAAATTATGACATTGTGAAAAATACTGTCTTGCGTGCATCTGAGCTGGTTCCGGAAGCATATAGGCAAAAGTTTAGAACACACTTAAAAACTGCCAACCAAACATTTGTTGAATTTGCACGTGAGAAAGGGGTTCTTTTTGATAAATGGTGCGCTGCTAGCAGGGTCACTGATTTCGATCAGCTACGGGAATTGATTCTCTTAGAGGATTTTAAAAGATGTTTGTCTGATAATATTGTGGTTTATTTAAATGAACAAAAGGTGATGTCATTAGCTAATGCAGTAGTACTGGCCGACGAGTTTATTTTAACACACAAGACTATTTTTCCCTCATCAAGGGGAAAAGAAGTGTTACCCAGGGTCGAGGCAGGTGGTGTCGTGGTTTCTGGTCGATGTGAAGGGAGTCCTAAACTTCCTCGCCCAGTTTCTCCTCGTGCGGGTGAAACTCGTGAATGCTTTTATTGTCGCAAACCGGGTCATTTAATTGCAGACTGTAAAGCGTGGAACAAAAAGCGCAGTAATAACCCAAAGAGTGTTGGTCTTTTGCAAACCTTGTGTCCGTCTCCTGCTGATTCAGTTGCACCAGGTTGTGACTCTGGTTATGAACCATTTCTGTGGAGTGGTTTTGTGTCTCTCACCAGTGATCAAACTGATCGGCAACCTGTCACTATTTTAAGAGACACTGGTGCGGCGCAATCTTTTATTCTTGACAGTGTGCTACCGTTTTCGGTAGAATCATTTTCTGGGTCCCATGTGTTGGTGCAAGGAATTGAACTGGGTTGCGTCAAAGTTCCCATCCATACTATCTACCTTGATTCTGAGCTAGTGTCAGGCTCGGTAAGGATTGGCGTGTGTACCCAGCTGCCAGTGAATGGTGTTTCTGTCATTCTCGGTAATGATTTAGCTGGAGGTAAAGTATTTCCTTTCCCCGAGGTAACTGACAAGCCTGATATGCCCTCCGATGACATAGCTAATTCATTCCCTAGTGTTTTCCCTGCTTGCGTGGTGACGCGTGCTCAAGCACGTAAATTTGGTCAGGACGTGGACCTGGCTGATACTTTTATGAATGTGTCTAATGTGCCTTCGGTGGGCAAGGTGCAAAACTCTACTGGGTCCCTTACGGAGCTGCTGGTCTCCGTAACTGACGCGGACGGAGCAGCGTCGCTAGGGATCGGGAAAGAACAACTCATTGCTGCTCAAAAAGCAGATCCTTCCCTAGCTCGCTGTTTCTCCGTGGTGGTTTCGGAAAGTGAGTTGCCACTAAAAAAAGTGGCGTATTTTTACGATGGTGGTGTGTTAATGCGCAAGTGGACGCCGTCCACGCAGGATGATCGTGATTGGAATTCATTTTACCAACTTGTGGTTCCTACGGGTTATCGAACACAAATACTGACACTGGCACACGATAATGCATTGTCCGGCCATTTAGGAATCAGAAAAACTTTGTATCGTATTTCTCGTTATTTCTTTTGGCCTGGATTAAAATCATCGATTGCAGAATACTGCCGATCCTGCCATGTGTGTCAACTTGTGGGAAAACCCAACCAACCAATTCCTCCAGCTCCGCTTCATCCTATCCCTGTTCTAGGCGCGCCATTCGAACGCATCATCCTCGACTGTGTGGGCCCTTTGCCGAAAACAAAATCAGGAAATCAGTACATTCTAACTATGATGTGTGCTGCTACACGATTCCCAGAGGCGGTTCCGCTGCGTGCCATTAAGACGAAGGCAGTAGTGAAAGCTTTGGTGAAATTTTGTTCTACTTTTGGTCTACCGAAAGTGATTCAAACAGACAAAGGTACGAATTTCACTTCCAAGTTGTTTGCTCAGGTACTGCAGCAATTGTCCATCAGGCACCAGACATCAAGTGCTTACCACCCGGAGAGTCAAGGCGCACTGGAGCGTTTCCATCAGTCTCTCAAGTCCATGTTGCGCACGTACTGCCTTGATTCGGGAAATGAGTGGGATGAGGGGCTTCCCTTAGTGTTATTTGCGGTGCGTGAGACAGTACAAGAATCTCTTGGGTTCAGTCCCGCTGAATTAGTGTTCGGTCACACGGTTCAGGGACCATTGAAACTTTTAAGGGAAACGTTAGTGTCTGAAACGCGATGTGAACAGAATGTTTTAGATTATGTTAGTTCTTTTCGTGAGCGTCTCCATCGAGCTTGCGCTGTCGCAAAACAGTCTCTGGGGGTGTCTCAATCGAAAATGAAACTACATTACGACCGAAAGTCGGTAAAAAGAGATTTTATTCCTGGGGCACAAGTGCTTGTTTTACTTCCCGTCCCTGGTGCTGCACTGAAGGCTCGTTTCTCTGGTCCTTATGTAATCAGGTCAAAGCTTAGCGAGACCGATTATGTGGTTGAGACACCGAACCGAAAACGCAAAACTCGGGTGTGTCACGTCAACATGTTGAAACCCTATGTTGACCGTAGTATAGGTGAAAACAGTGTACCCGTGCCTGTGAATCCCGAGGTTAAAGGGGTGGCTTCTGTCTCCCTAGTGTCCTCTTATTGTCCGGAGGAAGACGGGTTGGTGATGCGTTCTGCTCCTGTGTGCTGTGGTCGGCTGCAGAACTCCGAAATCTTAGAAAATCTGGAGTCGCACCTGTCGCACCTGTCGGTCTCGGCTCGTGTCGACATAATCCAGTTAGTCCGAAACCATTTGTCCATATTTGGTGACATTCCGACTCAAACTACTGTGCTGCTGCATGACATCGATGTTGGTGAACACATTCCAATTAAACAGCACGCATACCGTGTGAATCCAACAAAGAAGGCCATGATGCAAAAAGAGGTCGAGTACTTATTGGAAAATGGGTTTGCTATGCCTAGCTCTAGTTCGTGGAGTTCTCCTTGTATCCTGGTGCCTAAACCTGATGGAAGCGTGAGGTTTTGCACTGTTTACCGGAGAGTGAACGCAGTAACCAAACCTGATTCTTTTCCATTGCCTCGTACGGAGGATTGTATAGACAAGGTTGGTTCTGCACGTTTTGTCACAAAACTTGACCTATTGAAGGGTAATTGGCAGGTGCCATTAACCCCTCGAGCTTCTGAGATATCTGCTTTCGTGACTCCTGATGGTTTTTTACAGTACACGGTTTTACCCTTTGGTCTTAGAAATGCGCCTGCTACATTTCAGAGGCTAATGAACCTGGTGCTGGCAGGTGTGCCGGACTGTGAAGCCTATTTAGATGATATAGTGGTGTATACGTCTACCTGGGCTGAGCACATGCAGATTTTATCCATTGTATTTGGGCGTCTGCTAGAGGCTTCCCTTACTCTTAATCTGGCAAAGTGCGAGTTCGGCAAAGCCACTGTAACCTAACTAGGTAAAGAAGTTGGTCAAGGTCAGGTGCGACCTGTGGAAGCTAAGGTCTCTGCGATTGTGAATTTCCCCGTGCCCAAAACGCGGCGAGAGTTACGCAGGTTTTTAGGCATGGCCGGCTATTACAGAGCTTTCTGCCGAAATTATTCCAGCGTTGTATCCCCGCTCACTGATCTACTCAGAGCAGATAAGGAGTTGGTGTGGACGACAGAGTGTCAGTGTGCTTTTAATTCAGTAAAGTCTCTCCTGTGTAACACGCCAGTGCTTGCCGCTCCTGATTTTACGCGGCCGTTCAAACTGGAGGTAGATGCCAGCGCTACTGGCGCTGGTGCGGTTTTATTACAGGAAGACTCTCACGGTATTGATCACCCTGTCAGTTTCTACTCAAAAAAGTTCACCAAGCATCAGCTTCATTATAGCACCATTGAGAAGGAGACGCTTGCCCTCCTGCTTGCGCTGCAGCAGTTTGAGGTGTATCTTGGGTCCAGCACTCTCCCTATCTCAGTCTATACTGATCACAACCCGCTGGTGTTCTTAAGTCGCATGTGCAATGCAAATCAGAGACTGATGAGGTGGTCTTTACTCGCACAATCTTTTCCGCTAGACATTAAACACAAAAAAGGGTCTGAAAATGTTGTGGCGGACGCTTTATCCCGCACCTGAAAGTGTAAGTGGGAATATTGTATTATCGTGGTGTGTGCAGTATGACTGCGTCGACGAAGTTTGGTATGTGTAAACCAACATTGATGTGTGCTTTTGTGTGTGGGGGTGTTACGTCCTCGGACGTAGTTTTGTTACCGCTCGGGTGTTCCCTCTGTCTCTATGTCTCCCTTTCGCTCCCCGCCCCATTTTCTTTTCAGGTTTGCTGGCGGATCACCATTGGCTGGGGAACATCCGAGGGAAAGTTTAAAAGACGACGGCTACACATCTGGCGCGGAACCTCCCATTTGAACTCCTGCTGCCGCGTCGTTGTTATATTTTGTGAGCTCTTGTGGCAATGATGTGGACTCGTGAGTCCACATCCAGTAAAATGTGTAAATAGGTGTAAATAGTGCATTCGTCGTGTTGGTTTCTTTTGTGTTTGCTTTTTATAGTCAGCACACGTAGGGGGTGGGTGCCATTTCCGTTTAAAACGTATTTTCTCCTGTTTATATTAGTTAGGGAGGAAAGTCGAATTTGTCTTTACTTTGGTATTCTTTTGTAGGTTATTCCCTTTTTCCTATTAGTTAGATGTGTTTTGTTTATTGTTTTGGCCTGGCTCACCCCTGAGGTCTTTTGCGTTTGTACATAGTTTTATATATATATATAGTAATAAAAACAGGCTGACTATTTGATATCGGTTTCGGTATTGGTGTTTTTTTTTTGTTCACTCGGGCGGCAGGAGAAGGAGGTTTCTCCCACTCATTTATGTTCACCCCACCCTAGACGGGGTCGTAACAAGTGCATGCTTTGAATTCCTTAGATATAGCAATGCAGTGTTCTAAGCAGACCGGATCATGCAGCAGATGATAGAATGCTTATTACAACCATAAGAGACTTGAGACTTGACCTGGACTTGCCCCCAAAGACTTGAGACTTGGAATTCAGCTCAAAGACTTGTGAGCATCTCTGATAGATATACAAGGACAGGTAGGTCGGGTTTTGTCAGAGACATCAAGAAGGCTACGCAGTGGGTTGACTTAAACATGTAACTCCAACTTGGAAACTGGAGTTGTGGTGTGTGTGTGAGTTTCATATGTGGCTTTACAGTGTAATTGTTTTACTGTCTGTAGGATATATTTAAAAGAAGAGCTTTTAGAGCTACAAGCCATATTAAACCAGTTCAGGAACTGGAGTCTGTACTGAGAGAAGCTGAGGGAAGGTGTCACTCTCCCTCTCCCCCTCTACTGGCCATTTTGAGTTAGGTTTTCTTTTTTTAGTCATTTCCATTTTTTCTTGTTTTGTTCAGTTAATTAATCAATCACTGACACTTATTTTTGTCAGTCAAGACTGGTTTTCTTCTGGTATAAATACCCCTGCCTTTTCATTGTTTCCTAGTGAAGTCTTGACTGAACCTGACCTTTCCTTGCTGTTGAATGCCCCCGGTGAGTCTGTGATATTTCATTTTGTATCCTGCCTGGTTTCTGTTTTCTGTTCCTGTCTGTAATCTGGCCTGCCCTGCATTGAATAAAAGCTGGTAATCTGCACATGCAGCCAGTTTCCTCAACCAATTTATGACAGAAGGAGACTGAACTGAAGTAAGAACATTTGTAGTATGAGGATGAAAGGAATAGAATGAAGCTCTGGAGTTAAGGAATCAGAAATGAGAGAGAGAGAGAGAGAGAGAGAGAGAGAGAGAGCACAGAAAGGATACAATAAAAGACTGAGCCGGTGTGATTGAGAGAGAGAGACAGATACGGGAGAATAAAGAAACTCATTAACTAATTATACTTGGGAATATTTGATGGGCACTTACAGGATGTAGTGGCAGCAGTGGTTGTAGTGGTTGTAGTGGTGGGAGTGGTTAGAGTGGTTGTAGTGGTGGGAGTGGTTAGAGTGGTTGTATGGTGGGGAGTGTTCAGAATTGTGGCAGTGGTTGTAGTGGTGGGAGTGGTTAGAATTGTGGCAGTGGTTGTAGTGGTGGGAGTGGTTAGAATAGTGGCAGTGGTTGTAGTGGTGGGAGTGGTAAGAGTGGTTGTAGTGGTGGTATGGCGGGGAGTGGTTAGAATAGTGGCAGTGGTTGTAGTGGTGGTATTGCAGGCAGTGGTTTTAGTGGTGGTATTGCAGGCAGTGGTTGTATTGGTGGTGACAGGAAGTGGGCCAGTGCAGCTCACACTCAAATCCCCATCAGTGCCACTGGAGGTAAATCTGACAAAGCCGGGCTGGTCAGTGCTGATCTGAGAGTTGATCCAGTCTTGGTACTGGGACACTCTGGCATACACTCCAGGGAAGTTAGGTCTGGCACAGCCTATCCCAAAGCTCACAACGCCTGATTGGATCCAGCGAGAGCCCTGTTTACTCACCATTGGTCCTCCTGAGTCGTCCTGAGTGGAATTGTTCAGAGTAAAACATGAATCTAGAATGATCACTGGCTCTGACATCACCCTGAACCCTTGCCACTCTCTGCATGCCCACAATGACATTTTTATTCAGAGAGTGCCAGTGATCCTCCTCCCAGCTTTCCTGGGCTCATTCAGTGCACAGTATGACAGCATTATAACAGTAAATGGAATGAAGTTCTGCTCTGTTATAATAACTTTTCCAAAATTATTATGTAAGCCGCAGCACTTTCTGCACAGATGTGTCTCTTTCTGGCCACCGTACTTCACCATTAGTGTGAGTCCCTCTTTCCCACTGCTGTCTCTGTTCCCGCAATTAACTTAGTATTTGCGAGGTTTTAAAACCAAGAAGATTTGGCTTAAGGATACACTCATTCCACTCCACTCTCTACCTGTAGAGAATAGACAGGGACTGGTTTAACACTTCTATTAATTAATATTCATGGTGTACTGTACCCCTGAACAGTCACCAGTTTTCTCCCTTCCGTGTTTGGCTTCGGCTCGGCCATGCATCATAAACAGTGGTGACGGTAGGCCTACTTAACGTTCTTTCGTTGGTTAAATGATATGACTATTCTTTGTTTTTAAACAATAAATTACTTTTATAGATTGATGCAGCGTAGGAGGGCTACTTATGTGAGCCTACTTATGTGCTGGGATGTAGGCATGATGTGTCGGCCGTTAATTCCTGGTAATGCTTAAGATATGGGAAACTTTGTGATTTCTTGTGTGGCATGATCATGGTTTCAACTATGTGCTTGCGTTTGCAGGAGTCTGCCATGGCTGTTTTGCTTTTATTTATATAATTTTTTCTTTCTTGTATCCGTTTTCCTTTTTTTTATTTTTTTCTTGTTTTTTTTTTTTTTTTTTTTAAAGTTTTTCCTTCGCGTTTGTGTGGCCACTTGTTCCCTCTGCATGCTTTTTCGCATCTGTTGTTTTCTTGCTGGGCCTAAGTTTTCCTTTGAATCTTTTTGGGCTATTGTATTTTTTTGTTTTGTTTTGTTAATGTCCAGGTTATTTGTCATTAGAGGTTTCGACTGGGTGATGTTCTAGCTGCTGCTAACTATATTTTCCTCCTGCCACTCATTTTTCGGGTACTGGCTCGTCACCTTGCTTAAATATTGAGCTGCACGTATATTAATCGTACCTCCCAATTCTCCTGTATTGTACCAGCAGGGGTCAGTGTAACTGCGCCATTGTTTGGGTTACTGGATGGTGATTTCCTTCTCTACATGAGGTGAACTAGGCGTAGTATTAACAAGCACCCTCACCTTGTACTATGGCTTGCTGTGTGTGTGTTTGTAACGTGTTGTATTTACTAAACTCTTTAGTATGTATATATATACACACACACACACACACACAGAAGAATTTTTTCATTACTAAGACTCACCTGACAGGCGTCTTTGCCTCCTGCTAATAATCCAGCACAGATCATGTTGTCTGTGATTGAGCCAACACCATAGAGACAGTTACACTGTCTGTTTCCCACCACTGGCACTTCCACTTCCTGTAAAGTCTGAGGTGAGGGAAGGGGGACTGAGGAGAAACAGATCAAACACATAAAAGTCAGTCACTTACTGTGACTCCACAGAACAAAATCAAAATCATCTAAAACATATAAAAATATATTGTATAAAACCACCGAACTGACTCATATGAGTCAATATATATCAGACAATAAGTCTGTGTATTCTGAATATACAAATACTCAAATGACTAGATATATTGAGTGCCCAAATCCTATATGGACAGGACTCCATAAACTCCATCTGCATCTTCAATAACACACGTATATGAGCATGTAGGTGGCCTCAGTGGATGAGTGAATATGGGAAAATGGGACACATATGTTTAGAGGAGACAAAATTGTCATAATTTTACTCGCTACTGATGAGATGAAGTAATTCTCAATGTGGCTGCTACTGTAAGAAAAAGACAAATGATGTATCTTCCTTTAATAAAGATATCAACTGTGGCATTATTTTGATTAAAGTCAGTCCAGTGTAAAGACTTTTTCAGTACTATTTTCAAAGGTCTGAAAGTTTGCAAAGTTTTCTGCAACCTATTTGAAGACATGCATTCCTTGTCTCTTCTACTAACGCCCTGTTTCTCTGTCTGTGTGTGTGTTAGGTGAACTAACAGTTGGGTATAGAAAAGTAGTAATAATGAAATATACTGCAAGCAGCAATGAAGGGGCCAAGCACCACAGGGCAGCCAGGTAGACAACTAATCAGAACAACCCCTGAGCAAGACACCAGTCCATCACAGGGTGAACAGACACATTGAAACCCACTATGCTCTAGGAGGGTGCCAGATTCCACCAAAATCCACCTAGGGCTTCTATGGCCTGCCATAGAAAACCATTGAAAAAACAATATTCCCAAGATGGCTGAAAAACGAAATGGCTGACACAGAGGGTTCACGATCTCCCGGCTAGGGTCCTTTACTGTGATGATGCATGAGGAATTTGGCTGAAACATCTGCTTTGGTTCTAAATCGGTAGGCATTTGAAGTTTTTTCACTGTTTTTCTGGTATAGCGACCCCATGTGGCCAAATTTCATGAAACTTGTTGGGTACCCACTGGCAATAAAATGTACCCAGTTTAGCATCAATCCAAGCAAACATTGCTGTGATATGTCTCATTTCCTGTTTTGGAGTCTTAACCATTGAATTTCATTGGATGACAGTGCCCATATTTTTTTGCCTAGCACTATTCTTTTGATAACTTTTGGTCAGAGCCATCTCTAGATGATGTGTACCAAATTTGGTGGCGATAGGATGTGCAGTCTAGGACTAGTTCAAAGAGTAGGGTTTTTGAAAAATTCAAAAGAGCGGAAAATCCAATATGGCGGATTTTGATAAAATGAGTACAGTCGACTTATCCTGACCCAGGGATTCAGGAGAAAAAATGGCCAGTACTCTAGGACAAATGATGCAAAATTTGCAATCAAAAATGTGCCCTGAAATTTGGCCTGTTGGTGGTGATGGAGGCAATGATGGAATGATCCCCAATTTTTGTGCCTCGATACCTTGGGCTGTGATCTATGAGGGTACAGAATTTCACTAGGATGCACCAAAGGCTACTGCGGGCTGCCATCGAAACCCATTGGCCCCTAATTAGAATCCTCCTAAGCAACCCAATAAGCTTGTTTCTCTATGTATTATTGGAGAAGATTCATTTTAAGCCCCAGTAATTTGTTTATTTTTATTCTTACCTTTAATAAATAGTTGTGTTAATTTCTAATATGTACACATGTACATCTGAGTATGTGCTCTATAGTTTTACTGAATTGAAAGTAAATTAAAGGTGCATTCTCAATGAAGTGACATGCTCTAAATTGCAAAGGGGTTTAACTGTGTTAGTAACCAAATAAACGAACCCTGGGATCTGCCTCTGTCTGTATCCTTGGGGCAAAATAAGTGCTACATACATGTCATGTCAGAGGATCTTACCGCCTTCTGCAATTCGTCCCCAACCTGTGACCCAGCTGTCAGTGCCCTTGTAGAAGGTGCTGCCTGCTGCAGCCAGACAAACTGGTCTGATGAATTTAGTGAAAGTTACAGAGGAGGAGAGACGCAGCAGAGCAATGTCATTATCAAAGTTGGCAGAGTTATAGTCAGGGTGACTGATGATCTGAGGGACCTTTCTTGACACCTCATTTGGGTTGGATCCCTGCTGAGTCTGACGACCCAGGAAGACGGTCACCTGTGGAGCTGTAATGCTGAGGAAGAGGAACATAACAAGTTAAAGGTTGTTCATGATCAATATCACGTTCTGAAATCTAGATTCAGAAATCTGGATGATTCAGTACCTTTGAAAGCAATGAGCCGCTGACAGCACCCAGTCTTTGTTGATTAAGGAGCCACCACAGAAATGGCTGCCAGATCTGTGCAAGCTGACCTGCCAGGGCCAGGCACCAGGAGGGGCGTCCTGACCCCCCACTATCCTCATGTTGAGGGGGGCCTGACCACACACTGATAGGAGGAAGTATATTTTTAGGTAGAGGAACACACACTAATATAACATTTTTGAAATTTCACCTGATGTAAACACTGGGACTTACCATCTAACTGTGAGTGGGTACCTGAAAAACAGACAAACGTCAGTGAGTGTCAGTATTGGAAATAGAATGTCCTTTTTAGCTTAATTCTTAGCATCAAATTAAGATTTGTAGCGCAACTTGTAGCTTAAGAGCTTTGTTGTTTTGTCCACATCATTTGTTCTTTGAGGAAAATACTCCTGTTTTTTGCTTATAATATTTTTAATTTTTAATAGTCCTATCATTTATTGTCTTACTTCATAACATCTAGTGTTTACATTTTTGTTTAAAATTTGAATCAATTCATTGACTGAAAATGCAAGAATTTACAGAAAGTAGTGGTGAGGTCCATCAGCAGCCGAAATGAAATTTACACACCTTAATTCCAGATGAATGAATCACAGAGATTAACTGCCAGGCTTAACTGATAAAAACCATACAGTGTTAACTGTTTGTCTGAATTATATCTTATTTTTCTCTCACCACAGTGAAGTGATCTGATTAAGCATAAAAAGTTAAGATTTCTAAATCACATAATTATAATGTACTGTCATCCAATGTTTGTAATATCTGTTTTTATCCACTTTAGGGATGTGTCATCATTTTTGAATTTTCAAATAGTCATTAAATTATATAAAGAATCGAATAGTTTATGCAACTATTGTCTTGCCTTAAGAAATATATTCTCCCTTGTTTTTACCGGCGCCTGGTATTAAGTTATGCATTACTATCGCTAAAGCACCCAAAAGCTGTTTGCCAACTGCCATTAAATGACAAAAGAAGAAGAATAATGCATTACTAGCAGGCTCTGGTAAAATGTGTTGTGCTGTGAGATCCGATGCTATTGTATAAACAGCAGAAACATGCAAAGCCAAAGACCGCTACAGCTGTCAAAAAAGTTGTGTGGAACTCCTTCCATAAAATAAATGAAAATGAGGTGCACTGCAAACTCCGCCAGGTAAAGCTAGCATATAAATCTACCACAACTATGCACAGTCATTTGAGAGTGAAGCACCCAGCAGAAGGCAGCTAAAGACATGCTTCCCGTTAGCTTTGTCAAAAGCGAGGCTCTCTCTCTCTTTGTGTGTGTGTGTGTGTGTGTGTGTGTGTGTATGTGTATGTGTCTGCGCATGTGTGTATGTGCGTGTGCGTGTGTGTGTGTGTGGGGGGGAGGTGTCTTTGAAGAATGGTCGAATAGTTCCCAGTGAATACTGAGTAGTATTTTTGCTTGAAATGCCCATCCATAGCCCACTTGGCTTTGGAGTATGGGTTATTCTGTGTCAAAACAGACAGAATCCAGGAAAGTGGTTGCAGCACTGTCTCAGTGTTTGTTCAAAGTTTGTCTATATAATGTTTGGGTCCCAAAACTAAGGCCTGTAAAATATTTTTGTTCAATTCCAATGTTTTTATATTTTTTTGGCCCTTGATATTTTTTCATTTTTACACTCTCGAAAACACTTTATCTGGGAGGCCATGTTTGGGCAGTAATATCTTGAAAAGCATTATTCCTAGCCTCACAAACCTTTGTAGGATGGAAGACAAACATGTTCTCATTGCCAAACATAGTCTGTATTGCATGCCTATTGATTTTCTATAAGGCCCTAGATTTGAAAAAAATGTGCAAAATTCCTAAATGAGAGTGATATTGAGGGTATTATAATCCCATTTTGTGGTATCAGTCATTATTTTTTCTTCAAATACAATCTTTTATTAAATTTTGTGCCAATATTTGAGGTCTCTACCACTAATGGACATGAGGTTATTAAGAATAAAACAAGGCGTGGAAGCATTTTGCAGTCATTCACGTAGGTCCAAAATGTTACGTGGGGTGGCTAGTAGGAACATGAAAACATATGTGGAAATAGCTTAATATATGGTCATTTAGCGTGCGAAAGTCCTTCCATGTTCCTTTCATAGATAAATACACATAGTTAAAGGCATTGTTTTACCTCTAGGGAAAAAAAATGCCCATAATGAAGAAGCAGGGTCTGTACTCTCCAGATGCTTGATTTCTACTGAACACTGTTCACAGACCTTCATGCCCTGAACAAATTGTTTGTCTGTTTTTGAAGTCAACCTTTCTGCAGTTTCTTGGGAGATCACTCCAAGATTTTTTTAACAGTCTTCACATGCTTCAAGACTGGGTCACAACATGAAGTCTGTAAGTGTTCAAATTCAAAAATTCAATATTTTAAAGGCCTTGGATTTGGGATCCATTCATGATATAGACAAGGTTTGAATAAATCTGAGACGGAGCTGCAACAGCCTTATCTGGTTTGACACGGAATGACCCGTATATCAAGATGTTTTCTGTGTACAGTTTTATTACTCATCGTTTGGAGAGCATGATGGTATTTTAGACTTTGAAAACATACTTGCGTTAACAGAGTTGCATTGCATTCCTATTCCATTCCTATCCGTTTAAACAGGAATTACCACAGTTGAAAGTAAAGATCAAGATGTAGGACACCATCCACACACAGACACATAAATCAGTGTGCGGTAAACAGAAGTAACAAAAATTGCTCGCTGTAAACAATAAATGTCAGTCGAGTTGATTATCAGAGCAACACTGTTTCAAATAAAATGTCAATCAATCTCATCAAATCAACTGACAATTTATCACTCTATTTTTCAGTTCACATCCATTTTTACCCCTCTGTTTTTCAATTCAGATGCATTTTCATCACCTCCATTTTTATCAGTTCATTTTTGGTACTTCCACCCTTGAGCCCTAGTGAAAAGAATATGCTATAAGTATATCAAATCTTAGCATAATTAAGTGTATTTAAGTGTATTAATGATTACTTAACTTATAGTTTGCTATTTTGGAACAATTAATTTTGTACTAAGCGTAATTTAGTTGTAATTAAATTGTAGAAAAGCACAATTTGAAGTGTATTTAGTGTACTTGTATGCGCTAAAGCGGAACAACTTCAAGTGTACTTTGTACACTTTAAGTATATGGCTATGTATGTACTAAAATACATGCTTGATTAGTGAAATTAAAGTGTGCTTTGTTTGTGTTATATGTACAGTAAACATTTTATTTTTAATTAATTATTTAAAAGTAATGCATAGATTTATGAGTTTTACTCAACAACGCCCGGGGAACAGCTGGGAGTCAAGTGCTTTTCTCAAGGGTACTTCAACTGTAGATGTTTCCTATCAGTCTCGGGACTGGAGCCGGCATCGTTCTGATCATAAGCCCGCTTCTCTAACCATTAGGCTACAACATGCACAACTCAGTCAGGCGGACCTACGCGTATTTCACTTTCAGGAATGTGATAATCGAGAGTCATTAATAATACCCTAAATGGGAATGTCGTTGACTAGAAAATGTAAAGGAAAGCTTTAAAAAAGTTTAGTAAGTCATAAAAGCATAAAATATAAGCTATGTAATCTTAACGTATTTTATCATGTACTACCATAAATATATACGCTATTATAAAAAGTTACATTTTGTGAAAAGTTTCATCGCGCTAAAGAACTGCGGACTACGCACTCTGTTTGGGGACGCCACGCTCTTAAGTTACAAAACATCCTGTTGCAGTACAGTGTCTGGTTTTACTTTTTTGTGTGTGTTAAACATGGTCAACAGCAGTGTTGGGGCAACGAATTACAAAGGAACGTATTAATGTTGGGCTAGTTATATTACTTTCCTCCGAAACGAAGTAGCTAAAGTAAAGCATTACAGTTCAAATTTCAGTAACCACATTACAGTTACTGGATTATTAAACTGTCCCTTCCCGTGTTACACACGCCGTTTCAAAACAATGTTTTTCATGCTGTCTATGCAAATTTAACTTATAAAACGGATAGGTCCGGTCCTTGGTCCTAATTGGTCACAGTGTTCCAGTGATGTTAAAATACTTGATGATACAAGCAGCCATGATACGACACATACCTGTTCACCTTAATTGTGTATGTATAACATGACTACTCACTGTCACTAAGGAGAGATCCGTGTCCGTGATAGTAGCTCCCGTTAAATGGGACAAGACCGACAACTGGTTAGTTACCTAGCTAGCAAGGTCTGCTAAATTTGAGAAAACCTGAAAATACGGTGTAGCCAACCAGGACAATAATATGGAAAGCTTTAATGTTACTTTTAATTACAAAATGCAGATGACGCAGCTGTCAGCTGATGATGATACCAGAATGTATTACTAGCTAACGCAACTGTCAGCTGATGATGATACCAGAACATACTAGCTACCTCAGAAACTACCGGTATTTAACCACTTTATCTAATGTGCCATTTTTACTGTGTAGACAATTGCACCAGTATTGCACCAAAGTCTGATAAATTATGCCTTTAACTGTGTTCATCCTTTGCACTAGGCTGTTGCATTGAAGATAAAGTAATGAAAAGACTATGATGTTTGTCCTTGTATTTTTATGTGGTATATTGGGGAATTAGTGGTTTTAGAGAGTAACTCAAACGTAAAGTAATGAGAAGTGCAATTGCTTTTCAAAAGGAGTAACGAGTAAACTAACCCCATTACAATTTAAAGAAGCACTTGGCACGCGTAACTAATTACTTTTTTGAGTAAGTACCCCAACACTGGTCATCAGTATTAAGAGTTAAGGTGTGTCTGTGTGTGTGTGTGGGGTGGCCTTTCAAAAGAAATGTACAAGTAATATACTGAAATACAAACATGAATGAGTGCACTTAAAAATTGCACTCAGTTTTAACTTAAAATATACCGAAACTTCAGGATATTAAAATGTGTATTTTTAAAGCATACTTTCAGTGCATTGTCACAATGATAATTTTGAGCATACACTTTAAAATATACAAAAATATATTGAAAAACAAGGTTCAAATAAGCGCACTTAGAAATTACACAGAACTTTCACTTAAAGTATATTTTCATATAATATATTTATAGAAAGTGTACTGTATTACAATTATTTTAAAGTGTAAAAATCATCGTTAGTATACTTTTTATGTACTCAGAGATAGTAAAATTCTTCTTTAGGATATTTGCAATGTACTATTGAAAATGTGAATATATCTGAAATACAATAAAGTATATTTTTTCACCAGGGAAGCTACTTTCCTTAAACATTAGTTTAAGGAAAGTTTTGTGTTGTGAAAGATGAAACATGAATGAAAATGATGAGACATTGTTCTGTTTTCATCATATCACAACTGTTTTAATCAAATCGGCTTTAAATTAATTAAATCACTTGATCATTAATCACTCAGTTTTTAATTTCACGTCGATTTTTATCACTCTGTTTTTCAATTCACATGCATTTTTATCACCGCCATTTTTGTCAATTAATTTTTGTTACTTCCATCCCTCATAGTTATGTACACTTCTGTAATATGCTAAATATACAAGGATGTAAGGAATAAATTCTACATGACAAATATCTCAAGGTGTAAGTAGTGTATAATATAGTCTATTCTCAGTGATATTAACCACATAAGGTACTTTTTGTTTGTTCCCTAACTCAAACTTTTCATACAAACGCCTTTTCAGAGCAAGATTCTAAGACAAACAATTCAAATTGTTTATTTATACACAAACCGTCTAAGTGAATTCATCTCTCAAACAATGAAGATGAAAGATCATGAACTTACCCTTAGATAAGAGGGTGATTAGAAACACAATACATACTGCTCTGAACACAGCCATCTTCATCAAAGAAGCAGTTTTTCACCTCAGTCTTCAAATATATGTCTTGTATATTGATCTCTGCCTGCCACAGATCAACACACCTGAACTATTCCTGGAATTCTTAGAGTCAATCTCTTTCACTCTTGAACAGCTCTGAATGGGAAATGTTCAAAGCTGTTTAGAAATGGGAATTTATAGGCATGAGCACATGACTAGATGAATCCAAATGTTTCCTGGTATGAAATGACAGACCTCATTTCCTCTTTCAGATTTTTTCGCATTCAGATATGATTGTGAAATAACACAAAATTTATTTACAAGTGCAGGAATTCACAAATGTTAAAGCAACATTTTGTTGTTTGTTTCTGCTGGTAGTGAACAAGTGAAGAGGTTGTTATTTGTTGGTCCCAAAACACACAAGCCAGGACTCAGGCCTGCTATGACTATTTTAATTTTGAGATTTTGTTATTGGAGTACCAAGAGTGTGTGTGAATATGTGTGTGTGTTAGACAGAGAGAGAGAGAGCGAGAGAGAGAGAGCACTGGTTGTTTATCAATTGTGTAAGGATTCGTATTTGAATCTGTTTAAGTTATTACAGAAACTGCCAGTAAAGTGTGACGTGATTATTCAGGAAAATCCCATTTTTTGTATCTTTGCTTTTTTTTTTTATATCAGTCGGTTGTTTGTTAATGAACTCTGAATGCATTACAAAATATTTTCATTTTGCATTTTAGGTTAAGTGTGTAGAGTGGTATTTTAGTTTAGGCATTGCATTAGTAAATACAAGAACAACTCAGTATTTACACAGATAGAGAGTTTATTAATTACTCCTTGATTAAAAAAATATTCAGGGACTGATATTGTTACGTACCCAGGGCCTGGCTCATTAATAATATATTGGGGCTGATGGGTTCCAAGTATTTTTGATGCGTCAGGTCAATCAACACAATGCAACATTTTCAGAATCATCGCACATAAAGTAAAAACATATGTTTATCAGATACAGATTATCAGATACAGTCGGCCCTCCACATTCACGGATTTAACTTTCCCGGATTTAATTATTCACGAGTTTGCCATCAATAATGACATTTTTTGTGGTTTTGTTGCCTGTTGTGGAAAATCGCAGACGACACGCGTAAGCTAGGAAATGTAAATGTGTTACACCCCCGATAACTGTATTTTTTGTGTCCCCTCCAGGATGTTGTAGATTTTTTTTTATTTTGCATTACTATTCATGCTGTTGCATTGAGACACAATTTGCCGCTATACCTTTAAGAGAAGAGGAGTTAGTGAGTGATGTAGCGGGGTTCCTCTCGGTATAGTACAGAGTTCGTGTAAGGGAAATAAAACTTAAGAGAACAGAGTGCAGAGCAACATAAAATCTCAGAGTGATGAGTGTTTTTATACTGTTACGGAACAAACGAAGAAAACGTATCAACAACGCACTTGTTTCGGACATCGTTTCATTCAAGTGTGCGACATAAAGAAACCTAAAAAAATAGTAAGTCATAAATGCATAAAACATATGTTCATTAATCTTTTTGATCATTTACTAACATAAATATAGGCTACAGTATTAAGGGTTAAGGTTCGGGGGTGTCTAAAGATATTTGCAGTTTTCCACTTTCGTGCTGCGCCACGAACCCCCGCGAATGTGGAGGGTCGACTGTATAATCAAGCAGTGTTTATATCAACACGTTTGTCTTCAAGACAAACTTTATAATGGCTTAGAATGATTAGCTTTACTATAGTTAAAACTGAGATTATGATGAGTCTGTAAAGGACAGGTTGATGTTGCTTCCAGAGGAACCACTGGCTCAGAATAGGGGCTTGCAGAGGGTCCGGGCAAAAGGGACAGGTGTATCTAGGCCTCATGCTGGAAGCAGACGGTTGGGACTGGTACCTTGTAGACCTCAGAATGGATACGCCAATGTTGGGGCAGAGAAGTGAAGATCAAAAGCAAAAAAAAGAGGGAACAAGATTGTTAAGCAAACTGAACCACAGGATAAAGTTCTTTGAGGTGTTTTAGAATGATTTTGATTCTGCTTGGTGAAATAGGTGAGTCTTCAGTCTAGACTTAAACTGAACCGGACAGCAGTTGGAAGACTGTTCCATAGTTTAGGAGCCATGTAGGAGAAGGACCTACCACCAACTGTAGATTTTGTTATTCTGGGAAGCCACCAAAGGTGTCCTGACTCACTACTGTCCTGGTGTTGTGGGGGGACTGACCACACACTGATGGGAGAAGAGGAGGAAGAATATTTTTATGCAGAGAAGGACACACTCAAACAAAGTTTTTGAAATTTCACTTGATTTAAACGCAGACTTACTGTCTAACTGTAAATAGGTACCTGCAACACGGGCAAATATCCGTGAGTGGCAGTCATAGAAATAAAATGTGCATTTTAGCTTTTTAGTTCAAATCCACATTTTGTTTGTGTGTGTGTGTGTGTGTGTGTGTGAGAGAGAGAGAGAGAGAGAGAGAGAGAAAGAGAGAGAGACGGAGAGATAGGGAGAGGGGGAGTGTGTGTGTGTGTGTGTCTGTGAGTGTGTGCCTGCTCATCTGCATTTTTTCTCTGTGAGTAAACACAGTCAGCCGGACAACTGCAAGTTTTGGCAAACTGGGTGTGATACAGAAACTACTGAACTAGTCTTGATGACAAGTTACATGCCTTTGCAATGCCCTGAGATTCTTTTGGATGTGTTTTTTTTTTATACTGCCAAATGTAATCATGAACTAACAAATGCAAAATTT
This sequence comes from Chanos chanos, assembly GCF_902362185.1. NCBI lineage: Eukaryota > Metazoa > Chordata > Actinopteri > Gonorynchiformes > Chanidae > Chanos > Chanos chanos. The sequence goes on from NC_044510.1 coordinate 8,558,318, forward strand.
GTCGGTATCCCTTGTTGGGATTAACAAATATATGTGCATCATTTCCAGTATAAAACACAGCTGTCTTCACTGACCTACATTTATAATTCACCAAACCAGTGAACTCAGTTCCTTCATTGCTGATCACGGTAATTTTGTCAGAATGAATAATTTAGTTACCCCAAACCACTGCATATTTTTAAAACCCGCAACAAAAATACGTAATTCTCTATCCTGACTTTGAATAACATATAGAATGTTGCATACAATAATCAAACAAGAATGTTATCGGTTTGGGGGTGTTCCACCAGAGACCCACCACACACTGATGGAAAAAGAGGAAGAAGAACACTTTTAGGCAGAGCAGGACACACTCACAGAGAGTCTTTAAAATTTTATCTGATGTGAACTCTGGGACTTACTATCTAACTCTGAGTGGGTACCTGCAACACAAACGTCAGTAAGGAGCAGTATTGGAAATAAAATGTGCTTTTTCACTTTATAGTTCAAATCTGTATTTTGTTTACACTTGTGTGTGCGTGTCTCTGCGTGTGTGTGTATGTGTGTGTGTGTGTATGTGTGTGTGGAAACAAATTTCTTGATAAACTGGGTGTGGTACGGGAATTACCAAACTCGTCGTGATGACAAGTTAAGCATCTTTCCAATGCCATTACCCTGAGATTCTCTTAGATGTGTTTTTTTTTACTGTCCAATGTAATTATCTAACAAATGCAAAATTTGTTGGTATCCCTTGTTGGGATTAACAAATACATGTGCATCATTTCCAGTATAAAACGGACTGATGGAGGAAGCCGTGGACGATGCTCATCTCAGTATCCTTGTTATCGGCAAAACCCTGGGGAAGCATGCTAACAGTCTGTCTAGCACTTCCTAAAGGTGCTAGAGAGACTTGAGGAAGTTGGGCTTAAAGGTGTCAGCGGTGGGATGCACTTTCTCTGCAGCGAGAATTGCCACCGGCCCACAGAAGGTAGAAGCAGTAAAGAACTGGTATGAGCCAACCGATCTCCAGTACTTACAGTCTTTCCTTGGGTTTTGTGAATATTATGTGATATCATGTCAGATTCATTGCCATTTATGCCGCCGTAGTTTCTCCAGTGACCGATCTTACCAGAGACTTCCCGCCTAACCAGCATGAGGAAAAAACCGTGTGAACGATAATACCAAACCATACTTGAACCAGTCTCATCCGTTTGAGGAAAGATGGAAGTAAACTTGCAGAAATGCCTTTCAGAAGAATCTCACCAATGCCTTAGTGCTAGTGCCGATCCTACCAAACCCTATATTCTGCATATAGATGAACCAGCAAGTAACTAACTAACTGACTAACTGACTAACTAGAAGGAGAAGCTGGACAATGGGATAAGAGTCATCAGTGTAGAGCTGATGACAAGAAGCTGTTAGTTGAGAGAGATTTTAAGAGCAGTATGTTTGGAGTTTAAACTTGTGTTAAACTGAATTATTTAATACTGGAGATAATCCATTATGTCTATTTGAGGAGCAGGATAAACCCCCCAGACTGTAGTGGAACATAGTTCCAACCTGCTGAAGCTGGTAAGGACTGTCATTGGTCCCTGGTTTAGTCTGCCTCCTGATTTAAAACATCTTTCCAAGACATTGTTCACTTCCTTGAAATGCCTTGTGTCCCATCCCCCCCCCCCCCCTCCCCCCAAGTTTGTGAGTGCTAAACAGTTCTACATGCATTTTTTGTTTGTTTGTTTCTGATGGTAATGAAAAAGTGAAGAGGTTGTTGTTTATTGGTCCCAAGCCATGACTCAGGTCTGCCACGATTATTTGGATTTTGAGACTTTGTTACTGGAGTACCTAGAGTGTATGCGTGTGTGTGTGTGTGTGTGTGTGTCAGAGAGAGAGAGAGAGAGAACGCCCTGGTTGTTTATCAGTTGTGTAAGGATTTATATTTGAATCTGTTTAAGTTATTACAGGAGCTGCCAGTAAGGTGTGACGTGATGATTCAGGAGAATTCCATTTTTTGTATTTTGTTTTTTTGTTTTATATATATATATCAGTCGGTTGTCTGTTAATGTACTCTGAAAGCATTTAGCATTGGGCGGTATCAAGGTATTACGGAACACTGGGGTATTTAGAAATCCCAAAGGTATGATGTTCAATACCGTCAAAAATACAGATGCTCCTCATTCTATTAATCTGATACAGAGAGGCTGTGTTGAGGTCCCGCTTTGCACTGTACCGCACAGCATTTTGACCCTTTATCCCGCATCTAGCACACTGAGATAATGTTCCGTATTTTCTTTGGTCATTTGGCCTTTAATTGTCAGAAATAAGAACACATAAATGCACTCTTTCACCTGCCCAGCACATGAGCCACTTATGCCGTCGTGGCATAGTTTCTACTCTATTTAATAGCACTACGTCAAAAGCAGCAATGCGGCTCAGACAAATGCAAAATAGCCAAACTGTTCTAAAAGCCTGGCTTTCATCCAGTGGCTGAGAAGAGAGCAGTGAAGGCTGTCATCAAGAGGCTGTGAAGGCTGTCATCAAGAGGCTGTGATGGCCGTCAATCAAACTGTGCAGGCGTGGGGCTGGTGAACTCCTCTTCTACGTTGCAAAAACAAAACTTACACAAACTTTGCAGATATGAAGGTAAAAAGCTACCAAGCCTCTGTGAAGAAAGTTACAAAGCGTGTGTTTGACTTTGCACTCTCCACTAAAACAAGGTTGAAAGAACGTGCATGGCAATGGACATATGGTGCCTTTTTCATTTTGCCTTTGAATTCTAGATTGTGGCCCTTTGTAAGGTCCACTCATTTTGGCTGCACCATCATACCCTTTATAACATATGTCCTCTACTTTCAGCTGACTCTCCTCCAGTAGCTTCATGACCAAGTTCTCAAGCTCCTCTCCAGTTGTTGACTTGACATCACAAAGCTGGATGAAAAACTCCTTTGTGGTCATGTCATGCACATAGCGCATAACAAATGACGCCTGCTCAGTGAGTGACACATCAGTGGTTTTGTCAAGCAAGATGGAGAACGTTGACGCCTCCGTCACTGCCTTGTGGATTTCTCGTCTCACATAAGCAGCCAGCACTCTTATGAGATCGTTTTGTGATCGATTGGAAAGGAGACCTGAACTGTTTTTTTGTTATCCCACCCCAACTGAGCCCCATGCTGTCTTGTCATTCTTCATACTGCCTACTAGTTGTGTTTTCATGTTCATTATCACTGTGTTGTTTTGTAATTTGCCCACTGGGTTGGCACCTACTGCACGCCTGGCTGGCCTAGAAAGGGTCTCCTCCATCTGTGGTCCTTCTCAAGATTTCTCCTATTTTTCCCTAGCATCTGGGTTTTTTGAGGAGTTTTTTCTTGCCCGCTATGAGGATCAAGTCAGGGGGTGCCACCCTGCTCTGTTTGTTGTAATCCTGTGGGCATGTAAATCCCTTTGAGACTGTAAACAGTGATATTGGGCTTTAAATAAACTTAAACTTGAACTTGAAACTTTTGCTTGATTTCATCAAGATAAAACTTGAAGACACTGTCATGCTGACCTATCAAACACTGTCATGCTGACCTATCAATTCCACCAGCTCCAGGAAATTTCCTCTGTTTAAACTTGGTGAGCTTTCGTCCCTACCCCTTGCGAGATGTGATGTCGATCAATCGGAAGATAATCTTCCCGTTCTTCTGTCCGTCCCTTTCTTTGGCTGCTTGCATTTGATTGTCAGACACTGCAAAAGCCACGTCTAATGCCTCTCTTTTAAATGCATTCCATCTGATCATGCTTAACATGTGTGATTCACTGCTGCAGTGCTCCTTTATTCAGACTTTGGCCACCCTCCACATGATCAACCCCGTGGACTTCCATGCAGACCTACTCTTATACTTTTCATCATTCAGAAATAGCCAGCAGCAGCTGAAACAGTGCATGGCATCATTCTGTGGAGAACACTCTAACCAGTGGTTTTATTCATACCAATGGCCCTGAAAAGACTGGACGTCTTGGCTTTTGGGGAACTGCACAATGGGATCACAGGGTCCAACTGAATTTGAAAATGTTATGAAGGCAGCGTTGTGCTTTATATCGTGTTTCTGTATATGGGCCGGATCTGTTGGATTTGGGAATTGAAGCAAAAAAACAAATTCAGCAGGTGTTTTCTCTTCCCTTTCCATGTCCTCCCTTTCTCTCTCCATGTCCTCTCTTCCTGTCTCCAACACTACATGTTTTGGCTCTGCCCACTTTATTTCCATAGCTTCTCTCTTTGTGTTGGCCAGCTGTGTAAAGTTCTTTGAGGTGTTTTAGAATGATTCTGATTCTGATTGTGACTGGAGGGCAGCACTAGTGCTCCGGCAACTTTAATTAACACGGCGTTAATCCGAAAAAGAAAAGAGAGGGCACATAGCGATTAGGGGTCCCTGAGACGCCAACAACTCTCCACTCCATCATCAACAAACTTCAGTGATCACATGTGAATAGAGAGGAGACAGCATCAACATCTCAGTTCACCAAAAAAACACTACATGGCCTCCCTGGCTAAGATAATTAGTTATATGCTTGGCTAAATAGGTGAGTCTGAAGTCTAGACTTAAACTAAACCAGACAGTAGTTGGAAGACTGTTCCATAGTTTAGGAGCCATGATTTAAACTCTGAGACTTACTATCTAACTGTGAGTGGATACATGCAACACAGACAAGCATCAGTGAGTGACAGTAATAGAAATAAAATGTGCTTTTTCGCTTTATAGTTCAAATCCACATTTTGTTTGTGTGTGTATGTGTGTGTGTGTGTATGTGTGTGTGTGTGTGTGTGTGTGTGAGTGTGTGAGTGTGTGCCTGCTCATCTACATTTTTTCTCTGTGAGTAAACACTGTCAGCTGGACAACTGCAAGTTTTGGCAAACTGGGTGTGATACAGAAACTACTGAGCTCTTTTAGGCAGAGCAGGACACACTCACACAAAGTCTTTAAAATTTTATGTGATTTGAACTCTGGGACTTACTATCTAACTGTGAGTGGGTTCCTGCAACACAAACGTCAGTAAGGAGCAGTATTGGAAATAAAATGTGCATTTTGGCTTCATAGTTCAAATCCATATTTTGTTTTCGCATGTGTGTGTGCGCATGTGAGAGAGAGAGCGAGAGAGAGAGAGAGAGAGGCTGTGTCCAAAATGGCATACTAGTGTACTGCATACTGGCCCAGTATACAATGTGTACTGCACACTACTCCATACGCTAGTATACAGTATGGTACACAATTATGAGAACTTTCGTGTAGTGTACTACACGTTTGCTATCGGTTGGGCTATCTGTTCTGTTAAAATCGAACAACACACGGCGACCACAAATATCTATCAAAAGTAGCCCTATAAGAAAGCGTTGAAGACTTATTACACCAAAATATGCAACTGGTACATTTATATTCGGAACTGTCACTGCAGTTGAAGTTGTAGCTACTTCGGTCGCTGTCCGCCATGTTTTTTAAAATTTTTTGACAGATGGAAATCACCGCGTTGCTTCATGGGATGCAGTCCCCGACGAAGTGAGCTCCGGTTGTATACTGCAAATTTTCGCCAGAGTAGTACATCATCCGGGTAACTGTCGTGTACTGCAAAATTTTTATTTTTCATGTACTACATACTACTTACTACTTTTAGGTCAAGATCAGTATGCGAGTAGTATGTAGTATGCCTTTTCGGACACAGCCAGAGTCTGTGTGTGTGTGTGTGTGTGTGTGTGTGTGTGGCAACAAACTTCCTTGTAAAAGGAAAACAAAGAATCTAATCTAGTCTTCATTTTTTTGCCAACAAATGCGGCAACACATATGTAACGTTCTATTGTCCATCACACCCTGATGGAAAAAGAGGAGGAAGAATATTTTTAGGCAGAGAAGGACACACTCACACAAGGTCTTTGAAATGTGATATGATTTGAACTCTGAACTTACTATCTAACTGTGAGTGTAAACCTCCAACACAAACGTCAGTAAGGAGCAGTATTGGAAATAAAATGTGTTTTTTGGCTTTATAGTTCAAATCAATGTTTTGTTTTTGCATTTGTGTGTGTGTTTTGTGTGTGTGTGTGTGTGTGTGTTTGGCAGCCAATGTGAAAGGAAAACAAAGGATCTGATCTTGTCTGCATTTTTTCGCTGTGTGCGTAAACACAGTCATTCAGACTGTTTTGGTAAACTGGGTGTGGTATGGGAACTACCGAACTTGTCTTGATGACAAGTTACACATCTTTGCAATGCCATTACCCTGAGATTCTTTTAGATGTGTTTTTTTACTGTCAAACGTAATCATGAACTAACAAATGCAAAATATGTCAGTATCCCTTGTTGGGATTAACAAATATATGTCGATCATTTCCAGTATAAAACACAGCTTCACTGTCTTCACTGACTTCACTGACCTATATGTATAATTCACCAAACCAGTGAACTCAATTCCTTTGGATTAGACAAATTGGGGAAGTGGACCAACTGAACTGCGTGAGGAGGGTGGAAAAGAAAATCTGTCTTTTTAAAGCCAGACTTACTCTATTCATTATTTTAAAAAAAGGGATTAGATGCCAAAAACCAACAATTTGCCTTCCACATGGAGCTGTGTCTCAAGCTATGTTCTCATACTTTGGTACCTTTTTATTACTGGTATCCTTGCAATGGATCTTTATATAGCTGTGAAATAAAATGGAGAGAGATAAAAGTAGATTCTAAGTTATTTATTTCTCTGATGTGCAATTCCTAATGAAAACAGACACCAAGCCACAGTGCTCCAACAGAAACAAGAAGAACAGCATAATGGAACATGTAGCTTCCATTAATAACATTATAAAACATGTATTTACTATTATTTTAAGTATTATAAGTAGACTGACAATGTAACGAAACGTTTTCCATATTTATTTATTATTGGCAAAGGAAACCTGCTTAAATTACATTTGCCAGCAATGCTGTGAGTCCTGGGCTACTGCTACTCTTTTGTCTAGTTTTCTGACTCATAAAGACTCTGTCACAAATTAAATTTTTTTTTTTCCCAAATGGAATCAGTAACTGCTGTACGCCTAGCAGATTGCTCTTTGAAAACATCTTTAAATATTGCTCCAAAAGCCAAACTCTAACTACCTGCTTCATTTCTTTTAACCAAGTCTGTTTCAGTCACTTATTTTTGTTAATATGGATCAAAATGTCCTAAAAACATTTTTATTCATATTAACAAAAATAACATGCGACGTCCCTGTAACAGAGACAGATTGTGTGAAGGAAGACTTCCTCACAGAAAGATGTAGCCAGAGAGAGCTACACTGAGACACAGCAGTAGGCAGCAGAGCCAGACAGAGAGCGAGATGTAAGTCTAGAATCAGAGGAGTAAACTTAACCATTCCCAAACACCACTCCAACATTTGTTCCTGCACCTCCTCCGGCCACCCTAAAATTTGTATTCTGGAACACGCCCTGACTTTGCCAGTAAGCCAGAATTTTTATGTCCTGGTCCATTTTCTGAATAGGATTCAACTTTGGGGCTTTGGGCGAGTCAGACATGTTCACAGTATTGTTCAGCAGACAGAACCAAAACTGGGAATGGTGCGATGATTACTACAATGGGTGTGACATTTTTTTTCGCAAACAATCAAAGATCATTGTGTCAGATTTGTAAAAGCTTTTAATCTGGACTTGTTTTTGACAATATGTTACACCTTGTTACTTTCATTTACTGTGTTTAAGTGACAAAATATTGTCAGTGGGAGTGTGCCAAGGTTCAGATTATGGATTTTTTTTTTATTGGCAGATCCGTCTTGAGGAGCAAATCTTTAGTGATATTACTTGAAGTTTGGAATTTGGAAAAGGTTTGAAAACATGGCTGTGAAATTTAACCAGCCCCATAATACACATATGTAATGCATGTGATTGGTAATAAATTGTCATTTATTTCACAGTAATTACGCAGTTTATCACAATGGAATAAAAACACTTAGAAGTGTGATAAATTATTTTATGAATGAAAAATGTTTGTTTTTAATTTGCTTTATTCAGTACTTTTGGTCCACTGAAAAAGATAATGATGCAGAGAAGAATCATTTGATATATTAATAACTCATAATTTTGACAGTTTCCCAGCTGAGAACACAAAAGTGGAGGTCAAAACAAATTAAGCATAAATGACCAGATTCATAGTACATTTCAGCAATGTTCATCAGTCATTCTGCTAGACAATGCTTAAACATAAAGCTTAAAAGGTTTAATTACAGAAAAGTAAAAATGATGAGAAATCAACATCATAAAACATTTTTTAAAATCTTCCTTCATTAAGAAAATAATTCACATTACTTGGAAACTCTGGATTCACTTCCACTACTCTGGAATTTTTTCTCCTGTTAGTTTATTTTTCCCTGAGTTGTTTGTTTAAGTGCAATGAACTATTCAACGAGAACAAAAAAACTGGAGGTATTCCAAATAGTAAAAATGCCCAGAGCACTTTTTGGTTGAGCGTAAAGATAATTCTGAAAGTATTTTTCAGACAAATGAAACATGCCCTGGTGACTTTCTTAAAATGGCACTATAGTGCAGCTCAGGCACCTAAAGACTGAAGTAATAACATGGTTTGTTCTCTATGACCTCTTCAGAAAGGAATGATAGTATAACAGTTGCATTTAAAAAGCTGTTCACCAGATTTGCTCTTACAAATGTCTTATGACATAGAGCATGGTGGATGTTCCCTTTGATATAACAATCCAAGCTTGTGATTTTTTTTAGGGGGTGGGGGTGTGTCAGTACCTCTGCTTGGATTCAGTGACTCTGTGGCCTCCTGCTGGTCATTCTGGGTTTTGTCTTACCATGTGCTTTGTTTTTGTTATTCATGTACTTCTGACCCGGCCCCTCGCCTATTGTGATCTACTTCCTGCCATTTTTTGTTTCCCACCTTTTTGCTGATTGTTTGCTCACCTTGTCCTCATTGTGTTTGTCTCACTCAGCCTATTTATTACCTTGTTATCGCCAGTCCTTTGACTGTGTCCATGTAGCCTTTTGTCCTGTTTTTTTTTTTTCAATTCTGCTTTTCTGTCTATTTGAAACGTGCCTGTTTTTGGATTTTGGATTTCTGTCTGCCATTTTGGACTGTTTGCCTGCCTCTGCTCCTGTTTTTTGGTTTGTTCTTTGCTTGCTCTTGGATTATGCTTTTGGACTATTATCTGGTTTTTCAACCTGTTTGAATTTATTCCTTGTTTTTGGTTGACAGCATTCTAGAGTCCTGTTTTTGTGTTTTGTGTTTTTCCTGTGAGACCTGAAATCCTTTTGCCTCCTGTTGAACAAAGCCATCTCTGCTTCATTAAACTACTGATCTGAATCTGCCCTTGGGTCCGAGTCTCTATACCAGTTGTGTGCGGTGGGTTTTTTACTTAGGCAAGCGGAAGTCAGAGCCCTGACATAATCAGGAGATCCAGGGTCCTGCCAGTTGTTCCTAGCTCAGTGTGAGCTTATTTTTGGGTTGCAGCCTTCAGCTTTCTCATCTGATCGCTCCAAGGTCGCCTACGTCATCACCCACTTGTCTGGGCGAGCCCGAGACTGGGGAAGAGCCATCTGGAGCAATGATGTGGCAGCTCAGGAACGATATTTTGCAGTTTTCCTCTGAGAGGAAGAAGGTCTGCAATTGCTCAAATCAAGTCAGAGAAGCTGCACGTGAGATCCTACACCCCCGTCAGGGGCTCATGCAGTAGAATTCCGCACCCTCACCTTGTCTACGGACGGGCATCTAGATGCCCCTTATGACGCTTTTTTCAACGGGCCTTTCTGAGGAGATAAAGGACGAGCTCATTCCCCGTGATCTGCCCAATTCGTTTGACGGCTTGGTGGATGTGGCTATCTGTGTTGACACCCGGCTGAGTCAGCAGCGCAGACTGAAGGCATCACTCAATTCCCAGAGAACTGATCAATGCTGGGAAGGAAGAATATTTTTAGGCAGAGCAAGACACAGTCTTTGAACCTTGAATTTTGTACAAAATCTTAAACTCTGGGACTTACCATCTAACTGTGAGTGGGTACCTGAAAAACAGATAAACATCAATGAGTGGCAGTACTAGAAATAAAATGTGCTTTATAGCTTAAGCTTTATAATTCAAATCTATAGCTACAGTGCAATACATAGCTATTTTTGTTATTGTTGTTGTTTTAAGACAATCATCAGTTCTTTGAGGTAAAAATGATCTACTGTAACCATGTTTTTTGACTTCATAACTTGTAGGGTTTATGATTTTACTTAATTAACTAAACAATATATTTTAAACATTTGACTTTACTTGAAAAACAGGTCAGCCACACTAACGGCTGAAATGAAATTTCTGCACCTTTATTGTATATGCATACGTTGCAGAGAAGAAAAAACATGTTCTCCCTGTTGTCTGTGTGGGTTTTCTTTGGGAACTCCAGCGTCCTCCCACAGTCTAAAGACATGTACATCAGGTGAATTGGAGATACTAAATTGCCCCTAGGGGTGAATGTGTTTGTCTGTGTGTCTGCCCTGCGATGGTCTGGTAACCTGCTCAGTGTGTTTCCCTGTGTTTTGCCCAATGAATGCTGGGATAGGCTCCAGCACCCCCTGCTACCCTGATTAGGATAAGAGCCTTAGAACGAATGAAAAGAGTTTGATTTTTATAAAAAACATATATTTATTCATCCACTGTAATGAATTAATGAATTTAGCAGATTCTCAACTAAGAATTAAATGAACTATTTAAGACCAACACAACAGTTTACTCTGTCAGAGGATTTTGTAAATACTCATTGATAACTCATTAAAGGTATTTTTGTTGCATCATGTCAGTCAACACCTATACAACTTTTTCATAATCATCAGAATCAGAACCGGAATAATTTTTAATGACCACACGACCGAAGTCGATGGAATTTGCTTTTGGGACAGCATGGTGGATAAGCTCAGTTCAATAGTGTCAGTAACATCAACATTATATTAGAAATTCAACATCCCACAGTTTGTAAACACATTTATTATTAGTCTAAATAAACTGTGCGAACAATAGAATTAGGGCTGGGTGGTATAGCGGTAAACAGCAGACTGAAAGAGGGTTACTTTTAGTTGGGCGCCAGACATCCGCTAGGAGCGTCACAGAGAAAGAAGAAGAAGAAAGTAAAAAAATTAAAGAAGAATAGTATAGTCTACTCACAGCCTTTTTACCCCTATCAGACCGCATAGGCGTCTAGTAGGGCCTAGATTCACCTGCGGCCTGGCACAGCTAGCTCTATCTCAGGGCAGTCATACAAAAAGAATTCCCATCAATATTTCAAAGTAGGATGAAAACAGAGTAGGGACCATGAATATATTTACAGTTGTTAAACATCCAGAGAATCAAAGAGAGAAGAAAAAAAAATAGAAAAAGTTTGGTGATGTAAAGTGACAGGAAAGGAAAGCGCGATAGAAAACAGAGAGCAAGTTATTTATCGGGAGAAAAAATAATGAGCATGACACGGTGAAGGGTCCGTGTCGATTGCCACACTCTTCCCCCCGTGGGAAAAAAAAGAAAAAAAAAAAAGAAACATAGTGAAACCAGGTTAAGGGAAACCCAGAAACTCCTCATCTGAAGATTCCTCCAAGAAGATTTGTCTTAATCGTTGTGTTTGTAATACCTCCAGATCTTCAGCAGTGGGGTAACAAGGCTTGAGGTCTACCACATGAATGGTTTGTGGGTCTTCTCCCATGTCCTCATGAGAAACAGTATAATTGACTGGTCCAAGTTTCCTTACAACTCGGTATGGACCAATCCAGCGAGGAGCCAGTTTGGCTGACAACTGTGCTGAGGCCTTAGACTGAGGATGGTTATGGATCCATACTCTGTCCTGAGATTTGTAAGTGACATCCCTCCTAGTTTTATTATAGTTGTGTTGCTGACGGAGTCGGGCCTTGGCTCTGTTATCCTCAATCAATTTCCTCATGTGTTTCTGTTGATGCACTATGTCATACACTGGAGACTCTGGAGGAGCAGTGGAGACTTGCAGAATTCTGTCAATGGGTCCGATTAGACACCTCCCAAGATGGGCTTCTGCAGGTGAGACACCAAGGGATTCCTGGACAGCACTATTGAGAGCAAAACGAAACTCTGGTAGATACTGATCCCATTTGTTATGTTGGTCACCTACATACGAAGCAATCATGGCTTTCAACGTACGGTTCAACCGTTCAGTGTAATTAGTTTGAGGGTGGTACGAAGTGGTGAGTTTGGACATTACTCCCCAGGTGGAACAGAAACCCTGGAAAACAGATGACACAAACTGGGACCCACGATCGGACAGAATATACAGGGGAACCCCCCAACGTTTGAAGATGTCCCTGCGAATAATCTGAGAAATTACAGAGGAGGTGGCCTTTCGAAGAGGGAAAAGCTCCACCCAGGAAGAGTAGTAGTCTACCACAACTAAAAGATATTCATTTCTGGAGGTGCTCTTAGGTAAAGGTCCCATTAAATCAATGCCAAGCATAACATTAGGTTGTGGAACCATGGCCTGTTGAATTTTTCCAGCAGGACGTCCAACATCCGGTTTGTACTGTTGGCAGATGGGGCATTCCTGTATAAACTACTTAACCAGTTTCCACATCCCAGGCCAGTATACGGTTTCCCTCAGACGTCGATAGGTCTTAAAAACTCCAAGATGTCCACTGACAGGGGAATCATGGTAGGCTTGGATTACTTCCTTGGTAAGACTGGACGGTACATATAATCTGTAATGAACACTCTGAGGGTCGGTTCCAACAGTTCTCAGATAAACTTTGTCCTCCAGGATGCAGAATTTGTCACTGAACTTGCTGGTCTCTCCATCCTCTGACAGGCTCTGGTGAATTTCCATAATACCCGGATCACTTTGTTGAGCCCTCCATACTTGAGCATCATCCAGGGGAAACATCAGATCAGGTGAATCAGATTTACCCATTTTTGGCAGGAGAAGAAGCCTGAAAGGTGTTACAAATGGGAGAACACTCAATGGTTTCAGAAGTGCGGGATAAGGCATCGGGAACCGTGTTGAGTTTTCCTTTTCGATATTCCAGAAAGAAGTTGAATTTCTGTAGTGGCAAAGCCCAGCGGATCAATCGACTATTCGTTTTATTGGAGGAGAGAACCCATTTCAGAGCTGCATGATCGGTGACAACAGTGAACAACTTGGTATCCAGGTAGTACTGCCACTTCTCCAAAGCCCACACAACATCTAAGCGCTCACGCTCTGTAGTGGTGTAGTTTCTTTCAGCACTGTTAAGTATTCGAGAAGCATAAGACAACACTTCCTCAGTGCCCACTCCGGTCTGCTGGGTGAGGACTGCCCCTAGGCCGGTATCACTGGCATCAGTATAGACTACAAAGTGAAAGTGAAAGTTTGGATGACCCAGAACTGGTGGAGTAGTTAGGAAATTTTTCAGGGCATCGAATGCCTGTTGGCATACCTCATTCCACGTAAACCTTGCTCCCTTTCTTTTTAGGGCATTGAGAGGTTCTGCCACCTTGGAGAAGCCTGGTACAAAGCGGTGGTACCACCCTGCCATGCCTAAAAAGCGTTGAACCTCTTTAAGAGAGGTTGGTGTGGGGAAATTCATTACGGCCGCAATCTTATCTGGATCCGGTTGTATACCCTGGGGGGTGACAATGTGTCCCAAAAACTTAATGGTGGTCTGACAGAAGTTACACTTTTTAAGATTCAGGGTGTCCAGCCAATTTCAGCTTGTCAAACACCTGCTGTAAGTCACTGAGGTGTTGTTGTGCAGAACTCGAATAAACAATAATATCATTAGGATAAACAAGACATATCTGCCCCCTCAGTTCCCCTAAAACCATCTCCATAAACCGTTGGAATGTGGCAGGTGCATTTTTCAAACCGAATGGCATGACATTGAAGTGATAAAACCCTGCGGGAGTGACAAATGCAGTCATGGGTTTACTAAGAGGATCCATGGCCACCTGCCAGTAGCCACTGTTAAGATCCAGGTTGGTAAAGATGGTGGCTCCTGTTAACGAATCAAGGATCTCCTGGATGGTAGGCAAGGGGTATGCATCATTTTCTGTGATAGCATTTAAACGTCTGTAATCCACACAGAATCGATGTCCTCCATCTTTCTTGGGTATTAGCACAACAGGAGAAGACCAACCAGAATTAGAGGGTTCGACAATACCTTGATTCAGCATGTCATTGAGCTGTTCCAGAACAATGGCCTGTTTGGATGGGGAAAGACGGTAAGGACGTTGTTTAATTGGAACACTATGTTGAGTATATATAACATGCTTTAAAACAGAAGTTCTCCCAGGAATAAGTGTGCAAACATCACCGTTGGCCTCCAGCATTGATTGAAAGCAGCCCTTCAATTCCCCTTCAAGCATGGCACTCTCAATTGCTCTTTGTATGTAAAAAGACGCATTGGGTTCCACGGTGTCAAAGGTAAGAGGAGGAACAGCTGTCAGTAACGCAGAAGTAGGTGACTTAAAACCAGATTTTTTTAGAGGTTTTTTTTTAGAGTCCAGTTGAGACTGTTTTTGAAGAGTCCAGCCAGATATATCTGCCGTACCAGGCTGGAAGGGAAAAGGGAAAGAAGGAGCTGAAGGCAGGTAGTAAGTCTGATCTCTGACACAGAGTCTAAGGCCACTAAAATGCATAAAATCCAAACCTAGGACCACAGCAAAGGCAAGGCATGAAGCGGGAAGAATTGCCACAGGAAGGGAGACAGCCAGGCCATGGAGCTGAATGTTTAGATCTACCCAACCCAATGGATTGGTGGCTTCTCCATTGGCCAAGTACAACGGTCCTTCAACCCAGGGTCTCAATTTCTCCTGTGAGCACACCATTTTTCTCCAGAGGGACTCTTGCATGAGGGTATAAGTAGCTCCCGTATCTACAATGGCTTTTCCTATCCATTGGCGGATAGACACAGGAACCAGAAGCTGACGAGGTATGGGTATAAGACATGCAGAGGGAGACGATGCCTCTTTTGCTTGGGTCATAAGAGGGGTTCCTGAGGCCTCTGGCCTTATGGCAGCATTCACTCCTCCCTTTTTATCCGAAACGTTATGCTCGTGTCCTTGTGTTCCTCTCTTCCCTTTTTCAGGTCCCTGTGAGGATGAATAAGAAGGACAGGATCCAGGAGAATTCTGGCCTTTGCACCTCCAGCACAGTACAGATGGCTTTTCTATAACCTGTGTGGATTTCATAGTAGAAAAACGATGACAGGAAGGAATACCAGAAGCAGGGCTAATTTGAGTCAGCTGTTGATGATGTACCCAGTCTTTCTCCAGCTGAGTGCCCAGTCTGACCAGTTCCTCCACATCTTTAACTCTACCCCGGAGCTGACTGGCCAGACGAGGAGTGATGTTTTTTAAGATGAGTTTGACAATTTTGGGTTCGGTGATCCCAGGTTTCCACCTCTTGCACAGGGCACGGTAGCTGAAAGCAAAGTCCCGGACAGACTCTGTCTCTCCTTGGACTCTGGTCCGAACTCTCTCGGCCAGCTCATCGTCATAGTCCTCCGAGAGGAAAGCAGAAAGGAAACGAGTTTCAAACTCCGCCCAGCTGGTAATGTTTTCACGAGCAACATCCCACCAATCTCGGGCAGTGCCGAAGAGTACATTCCGTAACGTGGCAATGATTTCATCATCATGCAGATGATTCAAAGCAAGATAATCATTACAATTTTCCAGAAATCTTAAAGGGTCAGGATCATCTTCCTTCCTACCAAAGCAAGGAAACTGAATCTTGATGGGGGTTTTCCCCATAAACATGCCTCTCAAATCCCCTGGAAGAGCAGAATTAGGAGGAAAAGCCAGAACAGCCTCCTCCGATCCAGGCTGCACAGTGGACTGTAAACGCTGCAACCGCTGGACAACAGGAGTACTGGCTCCCACAGGTGGAGAAGTTACTGTCTGGGTGCAAGCATGATTACAAGAAACAGACTGAAACATTTGCTGTTTTAATAATGGGTAATCGGTATGAAATGAATCCATCAATTTTGAACATGTTGCAACCTCAGACTGTACTTGCTGTAAAGTTGAAATAAACGGTTGCATTATTGCTTTTGTGTCCTGTAGTATTTCAGACTGGAGGTGTTTCAAGCGCCAGCTGAAGGTGGCGGTGAGTTGACTTTGTAGATGAGTGATGTGAGAATCCATAGCGGTCCTTAACTCTTTTTGTTGTTTGTCCAGAAGGTCGGATACGTGTTGTGGAATATGTTCCAAAACCTCCTTCATATTTGTTTTCAGCTCCAGCTGGGTAACTGAGAGCTTCCGGAAATTATTAGCCATGGATGACTGGAGACCTTGTATAGCTGTATGTAAGGATTCCCAGTTACCTGCTGCACCTTCAGCAGACATATTCTTTGGCCACACTGTAGGTAGGGGGTGAAGTGGTAAGGCCAGTTCCGAATCCCCACAAAGCTCCATATCAATAAGAGAGAGATTTGAAGTGGGAGCTTCAGTTCTTTGGAAAAAGGCCTGCCGGTTGTCTCTTGCCATGTGATTTTCATCCAATTGGGTTGAGGCTAAATCCAACTGATGCATGTCACTAGTAAGGTCCACAAGGTCCTCTTCGCTAGCAAACATTTCGTCCTCAGAGCTCGGGCCCCACGTTGGGCGCCAAATCTATAGCGGTAAACAGCAGACTGAAAGAGGGTTACTTTTAGTTGGGTGCCAGACGCCCGCTAGGAGCGTCACAGAGAAAGAAGAAGAAGAAGAAAGTAAAAAAATTAAAGAAGAATAGTATAGTCTACTCACAGCCTTTTTACCCCTATCAGACCGCATAGGCGTCTAGTAGGGCCTAGATTCACCTGCGGCCTGGCACAGCTAGCTCTATCTCAGGGCAGTCATACAAAAAGAATTCCCATCAATATTTCAAAGTAGGATGAAAACAGAGTAGGGACCATGAATATATTTACAGTTGTTAAACATCCAGAGAAACAAAGTAAAGTGTATAATAACCAACATAAAAAAAACCAAAACTCAATGGCAACACTCAACACAAAACGCCGCACGTCCAGCCCAGAATACAATACACAATTTACAATTTGTCACAAATATTTACATATATACAGACGACCGACTGAAGGTCGTTTCTCATTAGGGATAACTGAAAGGAGAATCAACCACAAACAAACAAAAAAACAAACAAACAAACAAACAAAAAAACGACCTCCGCAAAGTTCGTCCCTCCTCACGGAGAGTCCGGTTAGTAGGGTAAGTTTGCCAACAATGCGAACGGTGTTTCGAAAACAGCAGATAGTGAGTGTGAAATCGAGGGTAGTCACCTGGGAAAGTAGGGGGGAAAGCCGGCAGGAAAAGTGAGGGGCCGAGCAGCAATCCAGTGTGGAGTCCAACCACTACAAGTCCGTGATTGTAATTCCGACTAGTGGAGAGAAAAAATTCCCACGCCGTACGAAAACGAAGTTGCGCGTACTGAACAATCGACAATGAAAAATAAACGAACAGGAAGCGCCTTGGGGACTGGGAGAGAAAAACAAACCGCGAGAATGCCGTTTCCAGTTTTCCCTCACCGTAGCAGGAATCACGCCCCTTCCTATCTTCTACGCCAGCCCCTTTCAGTCACGGCAAAAAGCCAATGACATAACGGCAATCAAAGAGAGAAGAAAAAAACAATAGAAAAAGTTTGGTGATGTAAAGTGACAGGAAAGGAAAGCGTGATAGAAAACAGAAAGCAAGTTATTTAGCGGGAGAAAAAATAATGAGCATGACACGGTGAGGGGTCCGTGTCGATTGCCACAGTGGTATGGCCTAAACTTTATATCACGGTATAAGCTGAAACACAGATGGTAACGGTATATTTCATGGTATAATCATTTTTCTTAAAATTTCAGTATAAATGCTTCTGAAGGGGTAAAACACTGATATGGCAACTGCATGGCAGCTATTACTGTACTGTGAATATAAGACCAACACAACTGTATACTCTGTCAGAGAGGGTTTGGTAATTACTCATTGATTAAAAAAGTGTTCAGTGATTGATATTGTTACTTAGCCAGGGCCTAGGTCATTAATAACATATTAGGGTTAATTGAGTTAAAGGTATTTTTTGGTACATCATGTCAATCAACACCAATACAGCATTTTTGTAATCATCCAACATTTCACAAACACGTTTATTAGTCTAAATAAACTGTGCAAACAACAGAATATCTGTTAGTTCGTTTTTTTTTTTTATTGAAGTGCATTAAATTATTTAGTGGAAAGAAACTGAGAAACAGTGGAAGAATTACAGATGGTAAAAAGTGTGGCAGCATTTATCAGACAAATGAAAGGTACCCTGGTGACATTTTTTGAATGGCACTCATTTTTTGATCTCATAATTTTGACAGGTCCTAACTGAGAACGCAAAGAGGTCAAAACAAATTTAGCATAAATGATTAGATTTGTAGTTTTCAGCAGTGTCCATCATTCCATTAGACTGATCTTAAGCATAAAGCTTAAAAGATTTAAATGCAAAACTGTAAAAATGGTGAAAAATCAACATTATAAAACATTTTCAAAATCTTCATTCGTTACAGAAATGTATCAGATTACTCTGAGAGTGCAAGCAATAAAGCTAAAGCAATAAGACTTCTTCAGAAAGGAATGATAACAGTTTTTAAAATAGCTGTTCACCAACCCCTTTCTTACCCAAGTCTCAGTTTGATAGAACAGTCCAAAGGTTTAATTCTTTTTTTATTGCTATCCCATACACAAACAGATTTTTAAGCTATAAAACAATTTTACTGTTGACCCTGCTCAGTGATTAATGTGACATTGTAGAGGGGACTCAATGACCCAAAACAAAGGTTTGGAGAAAAGGAGGAATGGACAGAATGAGGAGAGATGTGAGAGAGAGGGAAAGTGAAGTACCAGCTCCACTTTCAGTGGTAGTTGCTATGGTTGTGGTTGCTGGGCCAACTGTGGTGTTAAAGGCTGTGGTGTTAGAAGATGTGCTGTTGGAGGCTCGTGGAGGGAAGCTGCCCACAGTGTTGTCCAGAAAGTTGTTATAGCGAGAAGTTCGGCTGAAGACCTGGATGTCTGCACGAGGAACAACATTTGAGCGACTTGTACTGTTACTGCTACCGCTGCTGTTTGAGGTGCTGTTAGCGACAGTCAAAACTGCAGCCTGGAACCATGCCACACCCTGTTTACACATCAAAGGGCCACCAGCATCACCCTTTGAGAGAGAGAGAGAGAGAGAATGAATGAATGAATGAATGAATGGATGGATGGATGGATGGATGGATGGATGGCTGGATGGATGAATGAATGAATGAATGAAATGAGATGGCTATGATAAAATAGCATTAAACATTATACACTGTAAAATCAAATGAAATTTGCTCTCAGACATTAATCTTAAACCAAGTTGAGCATGTTTTTCAAACTTATGTTAGTTGTGAAGAATATAACATGAGTTAAATCAGTAAAATGTACAAGATTCAGTTCAGGTAATAAAATTTGAAAGATTCTAAATAAGTATGACTTTATGATTTTACAATGTTGTAGGGTAGTTACTGAGATTCTTGAACACCTAAACTTAAACGAAGTTCATTGTGACTATTTAACTTTCATTCTGGAATTCAGTACTTGAATAATTAGACTGATTTACCTGCTGAAAATCCACCAAACCAGTGCAAATATTCTCTGTAGAGGATGAATTCCCACAATCCACCACAGAAGTCTGGACTTGCTGAAGGGTTTGTTCAACTGAGCAAAAGAGAAAAAAAGAACAAACAAACAAAAAAAGATTATGGGAAAAAAAAATCAGGTTTAGTTCCAGTCTTCATCAGGATTTATAAGAATGTCAGGTGCAGACAATAATATTAATGAACACTTGAGATGCAAGGGTGCTAACACGCATACACACACACACACACACACACTCAAATAAATATTCTTACCTCCTCCTTGTTCTGCACCCCAGCCCACAATCCAGCACTGTGTTCCTGTGGAGAAGGTCTCTGTTCCCAGGTCCACACAGATGGGCTGTATGAAGTCTGAGAGTGTGGGTTTGCTGGCCAGCTCCAGAACAGCCACATTGTTGCCTGTCATGTTACTCAGTGTGATGTTGTTGACCCTCAGAGAGACCTCGTTAGGGTTGGAACCATTTTGATTGAGACGGCCAAGGAACACGGTCCATTCTGAAGCATTGGTGGAGCTGGCAAAAGGGAGGAAACATTTAGAAAATTCATAGCCATTACCACCCATCATAGGCTTTAATTTTCTTGTGATTCAGTTGGTACCTGGAGAAGCAGTCAGCAGAGCTCAGAACGAACTGTTCGGCGACCAGTGTACCTCCACATACGTGTTTGCCTCCTCGCTGCAGACTGGCCATCCATGGCCAAACGCCTGCACTAGCTACAGAGCTGCTGCTCCCGGTACCAACATTGTTCCTAGAGGCACTGCCGCAGACCACCGCTGAAAACACAGAGAGAGAGAGAACTCTTATTTTTAGTGGGAGCTTGTCATAGCAAAGCAGAATGTGGGACACCAAATCCTTGATCAGTTTGTTAGTGGGCATGGTTTGTAATTCACATTTTGGGCATGTAACGAACCTGGGGCTCTGGTTTGGAAGCCCAGTGCTTTACCCTTATGTCACCAAGTGTAAGACCCAAATACAGAGAGCGAGGCAAAAGTAATTCAGTAAAATGGTTCCTTTTAATTGGTAAATCAGGGCAGAGGAATCCAAGAGAGTCAGACAAAATCAGAAAACAGCTCAAGGCGGAGGTCAAATCCAGTAAGCAAGATATCAGCAAACAAATCCAAGGAGTTGGCAGGCAAACTCTTATTCCAAGAACAGGCAAAACAGAGGTTCAACAACAGAGAATAATCCAAAGAACCACACAGCGCTTACAACAAGGCTTGATCAGGAATTGCACACGAAGTAACAACTCAAAACTGAGCAAAGAGCCAACACGTTGAACAGACAGAATTTGGAAGATGTGGTTTCAGAACACTTGTGCTGTCAGAATTGTTACAGACTTGTCAAAAAATGACAGTTTTTGAAACGAGTTTTCAGAACTTGCTGTCGGAGTTTAAGAACTTGCATTCCTGCGCTATGTGAGGAGCATCAGAGTGTGGGAGTGCTGACAGCAGATACTGGGCGGAGGGCTTAGCGGAGCAGCGGGCTGTGAAGACACACAGAGCCAGGCCAGCGGAATGCGTGGGTAGAGCCGCTAACACGAGTGCAGCTGGCAGAGACAAGCAATCGGACCACATTGGAGCTAAATCCAAATGCCGTGCTACATATAGCCCTATAGTTTCATCCTCCACTCGTGCTAGCACAGCCTGTTATGCCAACGCTAATGCTAAAGCTGCTGCTCAGAGATCGCAGAACAAAGCCAGAGCAGAATATTGGTCCCAGTCACCTCATTTGCAAAACAGATTTGAACAATGTTTCTGAGAGTTAGGGTTAGGGTTAGGTTCTCAGAATGTTTCTGAGAGAGAGCCAGTATCCTGTGGTGTGCCCCAGGGTTCAATTCCTGAGCCGCTCTTATTTAATTTATACATGCTTCCTCTCGGCCAAATCCTACAAGACTATGAGATATGTTACCTTAGCTATGCAGATGATACCCAGATTTACTTGGCCCTCTCTCCAAACAACTATGGTCCCCTTGACTCACTATGTAAGTGCCTTGTACACATCACTAACTGGATGGAGCAAAACTTTCTTCAGTTGAATAAAGATAAAACACAGATTATTTTATTTGGGAATAACAATGAGAGGCACAGACTAGCTGTTTATCTTGATTCGAGAGCCCTAAAATCTAAAGAACTAGCAAGTAACCTTGGCATACTAATGGACTTCGATCTCAGCTTTAGCAATCATTTCAAAGCAGTTACTAAATCGGCATTTTATCACCTTAAGAACTTCAATAAGATTAGAGATTTTCTGACTAAACTAGACCTGGAGAAACTCATCCACACCTTTATTTGTACCAGGATTGATTACTGTAATGGTCTCTTAATTGGACTCCAGAAAAGACAATCAAACAGCTTCATTAGATTCAAAATGCAGCTGCCAGAGTTCTCACTAGGAGTAAAAGAAGGAACACATCACTCCCATTCTTAAATCCTTACACTGGCCACCAGTATGCTACAGAATAGACTTTGAGGTACTATCACTGATCTATAAATCACTTAATGTTGTAGTCTCAGCGTATGTATCTGATATGCTGCAGCAAAATGAGTCGAACAATACCCTCACATCATTAAGGGTGAGTCAGTTAATACTGCCTAAGGTAAAGACTAAACATGGAGAAGCAGCATTTAGCTATCACGGCGCTCTTAAATGGAACCCCGTTGACAGAGAGCATTAGAAGAGTCCCAACACTAGACACTTTCAAATCCAGGCAGAAAACGTTCCTGTTTGACCAGGCTTTAGCTCAGTTTAACACAGTGTTAGCTCTACTGCATTTCTATCCTGTAACGGCACCTTATTATCTTCATTCAGTTTTTAATTTGCTTTTTCTTTTCATGTTTAATTTCTTCTCATTTGAATCTATTGTTTTAATCATGTTTTAATCATGTTTAATTTCTTCTCTTTTAAATCTGTTGTTTTAATCATGTTTTTAATTTCTACTCTCTTATATCTTTTTATTTTGAATTTTAATTATCTTTGTATTTTGTATTTTCTCATTTGCAAAGCACTTTGAAAGACTACAGTGTATGAAGGGTGCTATATAAATAAACTTGCCTTGCCTTGTGTGTGTGTGTGTGTGTGTGTGTGTGTGTGTGTGTGTGGGTGTGCGTGCGTGTGTGCGTGCTTACGCGAGCACAAATATGTGTGCATGGGATAGCAGAGTGTTGCTAACTTCACTTTCAATGAAATGGCTTCGGGCTTAATATTTGTATGAGTTTCATATGTGGCTTTACAGTGTATTTATTTTACTGTCTGTGGGATATATTTAAAAGAAGAGCTTTTAGAGCTACAAGCCATATTAAACCAGTTCAGGAACTGGAGTCTGTACTGAGAGAAGCTGAGGGAAGGTTCTCTCCCTCTCCCCCTCTACTGGCCATTTTGAGTTAGGTTTTCTTTTTTTAGTCATTTCCTTCTTTTGTTGTTTTGTTCAGTTAATTAATCAATCACTGACACTTATTTTTGTCAGTCAAGACTGGTTTTCTTCTGGTATAAATACCCCTGCCTTTTCATTGTTTCCTAGTGAAGTCTTGACTGAACCTGACCTTTCTTTGCTGTTGAATGCCACTGGTGAGTCTGTATTATTTTGTATCTTGCCTCTGTTTTCTGTTCCTGTCTGTCTGTTTTCTGGCCTGCCCTGTGTTAAATAAGAGCTGGTACACATGCAGCCAGTTCACTCAACCAATTTGTGACAGGAGATTGAACTGAAGCAGGAACATTTGCAGTATGAAGGTGAATGGATGTGGAACGAAGCACCAGCGTTGAGGAGCCGGAAATGATAGAGAGAGGGAGAGAGAGAGAGAGAGAGAGAGAGAGAGAGAAAGAGAACAGAAAGGGTAAAATAAAAGACTGAGCTGAGGTGGGAGAGAGAGAGGGACAGATATGTGAGAATGAATGAATGCAAAAACCCATTAACTAATTATACTTGGGAAATATTTGATGCACTTACGGGATGTAGTGGTGGCAGGGGTTGTAGTAGCAATGGTTGTAGTGGTGGGAGTGGTTGTAGTGGTTGTAGTGGTGGGGGTGGTTGAAGTGGTGGGAGTGGTTATAGTGGTAGTGGTTGTAGTGGTGGTGATAGCAGGCAGGCCAGTGCAGCTCACACTCAAATCCCCATCAGTGCCACTGGAGGTAAATGTGACAAAGCCGGGCTGGTCAGTGGTGATGTGAGAGTTGATCCAGTCTTGGTACTGGGACACTCTGGCGTACACTCCAGGGAAGTTTGCTTGGGCACAGCCTCTCCCAAAGCTCACAACGCCTGATTGGATCCAGCGAGAGCCCTGTTTACTCACCATTGGTCCTCCTGAGTCTCCCTGAGTGGAATTGTTCAGAGTAAAACATGAATCTAGAATGATCACTGACTCTGACATCACACCCAACACTGACTGTGACATCACCCTGATCCCCTGCCACTCTCTGCATGCCCACAATGACATTTTTATTCAGAGAGTGCCAGTGATCCTCCTCCCAGATTTCCTGGGCTTATTCAGTGCACAGTATTACAGTATTATAACAGTAGATGGAATTAAGTGCTATTCTGTTATAATAACTTTCCAATTATTATTACAATGGTTTAGAGGCAAAATGAATATGTTATTATTAAGAGCACACAAATTCAATGATTTTCCCATCTTCACACGAAAAGTTACAGTGTCTTGCGCAAGAACAGCACAAATACAAAGGGGCAACATTTTACAAATGATTAATAACATAAAAAATCAACAGTTATTTGTTGTTTTAATTAGGTAAAATAAAAAGGCAACGACATTTTAACATTTGTTAAAACAAATGAGGTGGTTAAATGATGGGGGAGGGGACACTTATCTTTTCCAAACTCTTTAGTATGTGTATATACACACACACACACACACACACACAAACACACACACAGACATGGAGGAATTTTCCTTACTGAGACTCACCTGACAGGAGTCTTTGCCCCCTTCTAATAATCCAGCACAGATCATGTTGTCTGTGATTGAGCCAACACCATACAGACAGTTACACTGTCTGTTTCCCACCACTGGCACTTCCACTTCCTGTAAAGTCTGAGGTGAGGGAAGGGAGACTGAGGAAAAACAGATCAAACACATAAAAGTCAGTCACTTACTGTGACTCCACAGAACAAAATCATCTATAACATATAAACACATATTGTATAAAATGACTGAACTGACTCACGTAAGTCAGTTTAAATATAAGACAATATGTCTGTGTATTCTGAATATACAAATACTCAAATGACTGGATAGATTAAGTGAATGACAAAATCCCAACCAACTGAACATGGACAGGACTCCATAAACTCCATCTTCCTGGGCTTTTATGTTTTAATAACACACATATATGAACATTCAGGTGACCTCAGTGGGTGAGTGAATAGGGGAAAATGGGACACATATGTTTAGAGGAGACAAAATTGTCCTAATTCTATTCACTACTGCTGAGATTAAGTAATTCTCAATATGGCTGTTACTGTAAGTAAAAGACAAGTGATGTATCTTTCTTTAATAAAGATATGAACTGTAATAACTGTTTTTCAGGACCATTTGCAGAAGCTTTGAGGGGTTGCAAAGTTTTACTGCAACCTCTTTTAAGATATGCATTCCTTGTCTATACTACTAACACTGTATCTGCTTCCCCCCCCCCCCCCCCCCCCCCAAACATACCTACCTATCAGCGTTTTTAAATTGTGTTGAATTGTTACGAGCACATCTTCCTCAGTGATCCTCATACTGGGTTTATCTGAGTTTATCTTCACGGCTCAGTACGGTAAAACTCCACCTAATTTACACGTAGCGCTGCTAAGTGGATAAGTGGAGAGTGCGCGAGGAGAGCAGGAGTGGGGACTACTCAGTTTTGAAGGAAACAAAAAAGTTTTAAAATGACAGTTCCGAGATATAGTTTTAGGAGACAATATAAGTTATTGTCTCAATAAGTACATGAGATCCATATATGTGGAAATGCGTTGGCCGAAACGTAATACAGTGGTCCCTCGTTAATCGCGGGAGTTACGTTCTAAAAATAACCCGCAATAGGCGAAATCCGCGAATTAGTCAGCTTTATTTTTTACAATTATTATAGATGTTTTAAGGCTGTAAAACTTCCTTTAACATGTCCAGAAGTCCAACTTTTTGTGCGATGGTTAGCATCTTCCACTGCCTTTTGGGTGCTACCGCAGGTGCCTTTGACGGTGCAGAACGTTTCGTCGACATTGTGGGGTTTGTTGTTGAGAAAACTTGCAAACATACAGTACAGCACTTCAGAGTCGCACTGCTAGCGATCGAAGATTTATGTAAATTTGGCAAGCTGAACGCATTCTGTACTGTACAGGAGACACGGCACGGAGGAGATTGATTGACAATGGTCTACAGCCAATCAGGACGTAGAACACAATGCGCTGTAAAAAAAAAAAAAAAAAAAAAAAAAATCATGCAAAATTGCACTAAAAAAATCCGCGAAACTGCGAGGCCGCGAAAGGTGAACCGCGTTATAGCGAGGGACCACTGTACATGTTTTTATTCTGGGTGACGTGGATTAAAATCCGCTAACTGTCAACGCGGGATGGTATGGGGCCGATCAGATAATGCTCTAGGTGACCGGAGAAGACGGAGATTTCTCCCCGCGTCTGGACCGCTCGGGAGCCACCTCGTGACTGTCTGCTTCTGAAAGTCGGATTCCTTAAGTCGGCTGCTGTATGTAACCAGTTTTTATTCTTTGCTCTATTACAGAGAAAGGGTCGGGGCTGTTGTTTTTGGCCACTACGCACCTAAGCGTTGCTCAGGCCTGCAACGTGGGTTATTTTATTTGTTTTGTCGTTTTGTTTCACTGTCTGCCTGCCAGCTTGTGTGCATGTGCGTGTGTGTTAGATGAACTAACAGTTGGGTGTAGAAAAGTAGTAATAATGAATTAGAATCCTTCTAAGCAACCCAGTAAGCGTGCTTGTTTATTTATTTGTTGTTGTTGTTTATCTGTCTATCTCTGTTAATCTATCTATCTATCTATTATTGGAGAAGATACATTATAAGCCACAGTAATTTGTTTATTTTTGTTCGTACCTTTAATAAATAGTTGTGTTAAATTCTGATATGTACACATGTACATCTGAGCATGTGCTCCATAGTTTTATTGAACTGAAAGTACATTAAAGATGCATTATTCACTAAGACATGCTCTAAATTGCAAAGGGGTATAACTATGTTAGTAACCAAGTAAATGAACCCTGGGCTGCACTTGTCTGTATCCAAGGGGCAACATAAACGCTACATACACGTCATGTCAGAGGATCTTACCGCCTTCTGCAGTGTCTCCCCAACCCGTGACCCAGCTGTCAGTGCCATTGAAGAAGGTGCTGTTTGCTGCAGCCAGACAAACTGGTCTGATAAAGTCAGTGAAAGTTACAGACGCGCTGAGACGCAGCAGAGCAATGTCATTGTCACTGGTGAGAGAGCTATAGTCAGGGTGACTGATGATCTGAGAGACTGCTCTGGACACCTCATTTGAGTTGGGTCCCTGCTGAGTCTGACGACCCAGGTAGACGGTGACCTGTGGAGCTGTAATGCTGAGGAAGAGGAACATAACGAGTTAAAAGTTGTTCATAATCAATATCACGTTCTGTTAGATTCAGAAATCTGGATGATTCAGTACCTTTGAAAGCAATGAGCCGCTGACAGCACCCAGTCCTTGTTGATTAAGGAGCCACCACAGAAATGGCTGCCAGATCTGTGTAAGCTGACCTGCCAGGGCCAGGCACCAGCAGGGGCGTCCTGACCCCCCACTATCCTGGTGTTGAGGGGGGGCTGACCACACACTGATGGGAGGAAGAATGTCTTTAGGCAGAGGAGGTCACACTAGTACAAAATCTTTGAAATTTCACTTGATATAAACTCTTGGACTTACCATCTAACTGTGAGTGGGTACCTGAAAAACAGACAAATGTTAGTGAGTGTTAGTACTGGAAATACAATGTGCTTTTTAGCTTGATTTCTAGCTCCAAATGAAGATTTATAGTGCAACTTGGGGCTTAAGAGCTTTGTTGTTTTGTCCATATCATCTGTTCTTTGACAAAAATAGTCCTATTTTTCGTTTATAATATTTTTTCATTTATAATCGTCCTATTATTTATTGTCTTACTTCATAACATCTAGTGTTTACGCTTTTGTTTAAAATTTGAATCAATTCATTGACTGAAAATGCAAGAATTTACAGAAAGCAGTGGTCAGGCCCATCAGCTGCTGAAATGAAATTTTACACACCTTGATTCCAAATGAATGTGTCATAGAGAAAAAAATGACAGTTTTTGTATTGAACACTAATCTGAAAGCAAGGATCAACGGCGTTTTGTAAGCACTAAGAAAACCCTGGTATTTTGTATGTCTGCGTGTGCATTTGTGTGTGCCTACTCATCTGCATTCTTCCTCTGTGAGTAAACGCAGTTAGTTGCTTAGTGTCATACGAGAAGAATACTGTGTTTACTTTGCTGTCAGTGGATGTGCTATTGTCGTTCCTCATTATATCGAATACTTCAATTAATGTTTGTGTTGTTTTTTTGTTTTGTTTTGTTTTGTTTTTTTAAGGTCAGCAGGTAGTGGAGTTCTGCCAGGCTAAACTCATCAAAAACCATACAGTCTTAACTGTTTGTCCGAATTATATTTTATTTTTCTCACTTCACAGTCCAGGCAATCCAGTAAAGTGATCTGATGAAGCATAAAAAGGTAAGATTTCCAAGCTACATACAGTTATAATGCACAGCCATCCAATGTTTGTAATATCTGTTTTTGTCCACTTGGCTTTGAAGTAGGCTATGTCAAGATGTTTCCTGTGTACAGTTTCATTACTCATTGTTTGGAGAACATGATGGTATTTTAGACATTGAAAACATACGTATGTGTTATCAGAGTTGCATTCCTGTTAAGCATTACGTCAACCACCATATAAATGGCAGGTTTTTTTTTTTTTTTTGGCATCATAGGGCTTAGGTTTAAACAGGAATTATCACAGATGAAGGTAAAGATCAAGATGTATGACACTATCCACACACAGCCTCACCCATAATATCTCCTAGTTCTGAGAAGAGGTACAATGTCCTCAGCTTTTCATTTCACATCCTTTTTTACAGCTGTATTTTTCAATTCACGAGCATTTTCATCACCTCCCGTTTGATCACTTAATTTTTGTTACTTCCACCCCACATACTAGCACGACACACACACACACACACACACACACACAACAAACATAAAAAAAAAATATGAGGCCAGACCACCAAACATTGTACAAAGCTTTTTTAAGGCCTGCCTTTATCTCCTCATCTCCTGGCCAATCAGCGCCCAGTTGGATTCTCAATTTGTTCCCTCATTGTACATGTATATGTATGTGTGTGTGTGTATATATATATATATGTGTGTGTGTGTATATGTGGGTATATATATATATATATATATATATCTCCTTGTGTTTTTATATGTTCATTGGTGAAGTCTTATGCTAGCTGTCTGCACTGAGCCGCTCCTTCTTTCCATCTGTCTTTCTTTGTTTTTTGTTTTTCCTGTTGCCCAGTTTTGCTTGTTTTCCTTGTTGCCTAGTTTCCTTGAAAGCCTTGTTATCCCTATTTTCTCTGTTAGCCCTGTTCCCTTGATTATCCGTGTTAGCCTTCTAGTGTATTGACCGTAGCATGTTCCTGACTTTGATCTTGCCTAGCCCCTAGTAGCCAGTGTTTTCTGTGTCAGGCCCTGCCTGTTTATTGACTACTATTTGGATTACGATCAAAGAATTGCCAGCACTTGCATCCAGTCTCTGTTTGTGATAACACCCGCCACAAACACTCCTCTGTAAAAACATACACATTACATATATTCTGGACACATCACTGGGAGTAACACATTATACAAATACCCCTGGGCAAACAAACACATACACACTAGTTACAACTCATCAATGACTCTGACCAACTATGCCTTTGACCAAAACCACAGAGTTACCATGGTGGCTTGGCAGATTTGCAGCTGTTACAGTCTTTTTGCATACACTAAATCCTGTTTCAGTGGGCTGAAAGAAATGACACAAGACATTCACTAAAAAAAAAAATTGCAAGTTGCAAGTCTTGTTCATTGTTCTGTCCTTATAGAATATACAAGAGCATGGTACAGAGAATAATGAATATGCATTCTTACCACGATCTTTTGCTTATGAGGTTGTTAAACTTGATTGACACACTTGTCAGTCGTTTTGGTTTAAAAGTATCCGCTCAATGCCAAATTGTAATTTGAATTCACTGTCAGACTGGGTTTATATGCAAATATGTATATATGATTGTTTACTTTGAATCCTTGCTTTTGTTACTTGTAACAGCGTGATCAAAACTGTGTGGGCAAAGCATAATTCTGTGCTTCTTTATCTCATGATTGGAGCCTTTCTCTGATATCTTTGATGAAAAAGATTTATTCTTCTACTGCAGGCATCTAATGATATCATACACTGAAGTTGCTAAACTGGCTTGGGACAAACGTAAAGCGCACAAAGAATTTTAAACCTTTTTTAACCATTTGTTATGTACACTTCTGTCATATGCTAAGTACACAAGGATGTAACAAATAAAAGTAGTGTATAATATAGTCTATTCTCAGGTGTATTAACCACATAAGGTACCTTTTGTTTGTTTCCTAACTCAAACGTTTTATACAAGCGCCTTTTCAGAGCAAGATCCTTAGACAAATAATTCAAGTTGTTTAATCAAACACAAACTGTCCAAGTGAGTTCACCTCTCAAACAATGGGGATAAAAGGTCATGAACTTACCCTTGGATAAGAGGGTGATTAGAAACACAACACATACTGCCCTGAAGACAGCCATCTTCATCAAAGAGTAGTTTTTCACCTCGGTCTTCAAATATGTGTCTTGTATATTGATCCTCTCTCTACACGTCTAAACCTTCTGCCACAGATCAGCACACCTGTACTATTCCTGGAATTCTTAGAGTCTCATTTGCTCTTGAGACAGCCCTGTCTGGGAAATGTTCAAAGCTGTTTAGACATGGGAATTTATCTGAAGTCATGCACACGTGACTAGATAAATGTTTCCTGGTATGAAATGACAAATGTCATTTCCTCTTTCAGATTGTTTCTCATTCAGATATGATTATGAACTAGTGCAAAAATGTGTTTACAAGTGTAGGGATTCACAAATGTGCCTGCAGCATTACCAATAAAGAAATGCAGAAAATTCACATCTAAGATTCAGTGACAGGCAGTGGTAACCTGAAAAGGCCTTCAGCATTGCGGTGCAGCATCGCTGATGCTTTGGACAACTTGTTGGGCAGCCAGTGGCTCTTTGTCTTGGACCTCAGGAAGATAAAGAGAAAACGGTTTTCGTCTGTCCCCTTGAATGTTCAAGAACATGCCACAACAGATCACCTGCACACCCATAACATTTCAGAGGATAATAGAGGAAGTTGTGGGTGACGATAATTTTTTCCGGATGCTGGTATATGTCGATATCCTTGTTTTCAGCAAAAACCTGGGGCAACATCCTGGCAGTCTGTCTAGCACCTCCTCAAGGTACCAGAAAGACTTGAGGAAGTTGGCTTAAAGGTGTCAGTTGATAAAAGCCAGTTTTACCACCAGTCAGAAGTCAAGTATGCGGGACACATTTTCTCTGAAGCCAGAATTGCCACTGACCTAGGGAAGGTAGAAGCAGTAAAGAACCGATAAGTCAACCGATCTCAAGTACTTAAAATCTTTCCTTGGGGTTCATGAATATTCTGTCGGATTTATTGCCAGTTACGCTGCCATAGTTTGCCCTCCACTGTAAAAATGAAGTATATTTTAATGTATTAAAAATGTACTTTAATATCAGCAAGTACATTTCTAGCACATTATTGTTTTGTGTGCTAAATAAAAGTGCAAAAAAATTTACAAATGTACTAATAATTACATTTAATCCAGCCACTGGGATGCTCAGAGTCAGTGCATTCTCAGTGCCAGTCTCAAGCCCGGGGAGAGGGTTGCGGCATCCGGCGTAAAACCTAGGCCAAATCAAAATGCAGATCATAAATCAGATGTCCATACTGTATCAGTCGAGGCCCGGGTTACCAACGGCTGCCACTGCTGACCAGCAGGGTGCTGGCGGAAACTATGCTACTGTTGGGAAAAGGAGAAGGAAATGGAGTAGGGGTAATCCTGAAGGAAGAGTATGTCCAGAGTGTCTTAGAGGTGAGGAGAGTGTCAGATAGAGTGATGAGTATGAAGCTGGATATTGAAGGTGTGATGATGAACGCTGTCAGTGCATATGCCCCTCAAGTTGGGTGTGAGATGGAGGAGAAAGAAGATTTCTGGAGTGAGTTGGATGAAGTGGTGGAGAGTGTACCCAAGGAAGAGAGAGTGATGATCGGAACAGACTTCAATGGGCATGTTGGCAAAGGGAACAGAGGGGATAAGGAGGTGATGGGTAGGCATGGTGCCAAGGATGGAAATGGCTCTGGTTAACACATATTTCAAGAAAAGTGAGGAGCACATGGTTACGTATAGGAGCGGAGGACGGTGCACACAGGTGGACTACATCCTGTGCAGGAGGCCCAGGGGAGAACGTAGCAAGGCAGCATCGGATGGTGGTCTGTAGGATGACTTTGGGGATCAAGAGGAGGAAGAAAATGAATGAAAGATCAAATGGTGGAAGTTGGAGAAAGAAGACTGTCGTGCAGAGTTCAGAGAGCAGCTAAAACAGGCACTGGGTGGCAGGGAAGAGTTGGCAGATGGCTGGGAAACTACTGCAGGAGTGATAAGTGAGACAGCTAGGAAGGTACTGGGTGTGTCCTCCAGAAGGAGGAAAGAAGGCAAGGGGACATGGTGGCGGAACCAGGAAGTACAGGAAAGTATATGGAGGAAGAAGTAGAAATATAGAGAAGGTCAGAAGGAGTTGCACTGCGTCTTTGTGGATTTAGAGAAAGCATATGATAGAGTGCCGAGAGAGGAGGTGTGGTATTGTATGAGGAGGTCGGGAGTGGCAGAGAAGTATGTAAGAGGGGTGCAGGACATGTATGAGGACTGTGTGACAGTGGTGAGGTGTGCGGTAGGAGTGACGGATGGGTTCAAGGTGGAGGTGGGATTACAGCAAGGATCGGCTCTGAGCCCTTTCTTGTTTGCAATGATGATGGACAGGTTGACGGACAAGGTCAGACAGGAGTCTCCGTGGACTATGATGTTTGCGGATGACATTGTGATCTGTAGTGAGAGTAAGGAGCAGGCTGAGGAGAGCCTGGAGAGGTGGAGGTATGCACTGGAGAGTAGAGGAATGAAAGTCAGTAGGAGCAAGATGGAATACATGTGTGTAAATGAGAAGGAGGACTGTGGAACGGTGAAAATGAAAGGAGCAGAGGTGGTGAAGGTAGATGAGTTTAAATACTTGGGGTCAATGGTACAAAATAACGGGGAATGTAGAAGTGAGGTGGAGTGGGTGGAGAAGAATGTCAGGAGTGATGTGCGACAGAAGGGTACCAGCAAGACTGAAAGGGAAGGTTTACAGGATGGTAGTGAGACCAGCTATGTTGTATGGTTTGGAGGCGGTGGCACTGACGAAAAGACAGGAAGCGGAGCTGGAGGTGGCGGGGCTGAAGATGTTAAGATTTACGTTGGGTGTGACAAGGATGGACAGGATCAGAAATGAGTACATTAGAGGGACAGCCCACGTCGGACGCTTTGGAGACAAACCAAGAGAGGCCAGACTGAGGTGGTTTGGTCACGTGAGGAGGAAAGAGGCTGGGTACCTTGGGAAAAAGATGCTGATGATGGAGCTGCCAGGCAAGGGGAAAAGAGGAAAGCCAAAGAGAAGGTTTATGGGTGCAGTGAAAGAGGATGTGCAGGTGGTTGGCGTGACAGAGAAAGATGCGGAGGACAGGACGAGATGGAAAAGGATGATTCATGTGGCGACCCCTAACGGGAGCAGCCGAAAGAAGAAGCAGAAGACTAATAATTACATTACTACCTCAGTAGTACTGATACTTAAATTGATATTTAGTGTATTCAGATAAAGTATACTACCCCAAAAATTTACAGAAATGTTTTATTAGTGCATTCCTTAATAGTGTGCTTTGAATGCTTCATATATAAGCTAAGTTACATTTTAGTGGATTTTCACATTGTAATGACCTCGCCCCCTCCCTCGCCGGTCTCAGCCATTCCGCGCTCAGCGCCGCCGGTTTACTGATCGCCGGTCTGATCACCCTCATCCTGCGCACCTGCTTTCACTTTGGTTTTCCGTGATGTCACTCGCTATTTAAACCCCCTCCGCTGGATCAGTCAGCACGAAGTCTACGCCTCCCATGTGTTTTCTGAGCCGCTTATTGTGAGTGTTTGTCTATATACTGTGTATCGTCCCATAGTTTGCTTTGGCCTCCTGTTCTGGTTTTATTGTCATTTGTTCTTCAGTCCCCTGTTAACCCTGTTTGTGTTCAGCCCTCTGGTGATCCATTATTTACATCTGTCATTAAAAGTCCTGTTCAGACGCACTTGTGTCCAGCATTGTGGTTCTTCCTGACACATATACTATTAGCAAGTGTACTTAATGGCTAGCTTTTAAGAAATTTACTTTTGTCACACTTTCAAAATATCTTTTCGAGACGTTAGCATAGCAGTTTTGAAGTGCACTTAAAATAAGTGAATTAATAATTAAAATGATGACAATGGTAAATTAGTGTATTCTTCCAAAGTACACTGTAAACCAATACAAAGTGGTGAGCATTTAGTCCTTTCTTTTAAAGTGTGCTTTGATCAGTTTAAAAAGGTTTACAGTAAAAGTTAATTTCCTTAACTGACCTTTTCTGTTTCACATTTTGAAATACTGCCTTTTGCCAGTAAAATACTACAGTGCTATTATTTATGTGCATATTAAATATTTTTAAAAAATTATCGATACATTATCAATTTTTATTTTAAAATGCAATTAATGTTTAGTGAGTGTTATTAAAAAGTACTTTAGGATTATTTTAAAAACTTAGTTCAAAGTCACTAATGTTTTTATGTAATACTTAAAAATTGTGTTTCTTGTCACATAAATTCTAAATAAACATGAACACTACAAACAGCAACAACATACAGCACTTTTCAATGCACTAAGGGCTTTTTTAGAACACATTATGGTCACTAGCATTTTTAATACTGCTATTAAAATATATAACCACAGGACAATCTTGAAATTATTTTTTTTCTTATTTTGTACATTCCCTTCCCAGTTACTGGTTAGATGCTTCTGTGAGTGCATGCACAGAATTAGAGACTCAATATGTTCCATTTGCATATACACAATCACAGCCACAACATAATTCATCCTGGTCATTCGTACATAAAAACTAAAACTCGACATACATAACACAAATCTCTACACACACAGAAATCCATTTAAAACCAATGTTATTGTCTTATCAGTAATTTGTTGTTTTTGAAGGTCCTCGTCTGTCATCACTGTCTAAAGCCCCTTTCACACATGCACTGCAACCCTAAAATAATCTAGATTCTAACCGGAGGGGCTCTTTGTGTGAACGTAAGTGTCCGGATCAGTCAAATCAGATTCTAAACGGACTTTATTCTACCAGCCCCCTTGCAGATTATAGTCTGGAGAATGCACAGCGAGCATGCTGATGCCATTTCTAACATGCGACATACATATATACATACATATAAATACAAATTTGAACTATTTTGTGCTGCTGGGCTATTTGGGAAGCACTGTAAATAAAACACCATTGCAGTGTATTTTCCTGAAAACCCGTGGCCAAAAAAGGGCCAAAACCAGCTAATCAAGCACGGATAGCATCTTACACGCCATCGCTGGATTTAAAAAAATCAATTTTAAAATATATAGAGAGCCAGTTACGGCAGAGTATGTGCACATGTGTGTATCTGAGAAATATGTTTTACTTATTTAAGGGTTTTTTTTGGTAAGAACTTAAAGTTTTATTAAAATTGTCTATCGAAGTTTGCCGTTTGACATTTTGCAAGTGGTGGACATTTTCCCCATCAACGGTCACCACCATAGACAGTAGAAGGTCACCACCAAGTGTAATGGAAAATTGGGTGCGATTCAGGGAAACGTTGAATTGAAAATGGCACCGTTTAAGTTAGCAATGTTGTATTTCAGGGACAACTCATTTCATGTTGAAAGTACTGACATTGTGACACCTCAGTACAGAGAGCAGCTTGTCCAGTATTAACATGTATTGTATTAAGAGGGCCGGCATTCTGACGAGTTGTACAGCTTTGTTGAAAAATGCTACCATAGTGCTAATCGATAGCAGAGTCTAACCCTAACCCTGACTCTAAGAGCACAGAACTGCTAAGTAGCACATATCAATAGGTAGCACAATCTGTCAGAACACCTCTCAGGTAACCTCAGAGGCATACAATTCCGATGGATCGAAAAATTTGGAACCGATTCTCAACTGGATTCTTGATTCTTGATTCCGGTTCTTGATTCCCATCCCTTTGGTTTGACCTAACTTGAAACCTAAATGTGAAATAAAAAGAAAATTCAAATCAAGTTATGTTGAACTGTGATGATGGTCATGACATCAGCCAATGAAATGTACCATCTATACAGCTAATATTTAATTTGCGCCATCTTTTCAGTCTCATTAATGCTGGCTTTGCACATATCACTGCTGTTCTCTCTATAATAACAGAGTTACAAAAAATCCTGAGACTAAACTGTACACCTATTAATGATAATATCTTAGTAACTATTAGTCAGAATATCTATGGTTTTGTTCAAAAGTCAGTTGTTGATAGATTCCATCTACAGCTGGACTGTTGCCCATTTGCTGTTTTTTTCTGTTTCAACACTCCTTGTTATATTTTGGACATAACTGAGTTATTTTACTTCTTGTGCCCTTTGGTTTAGAGACCGAAAATGACAAAGGCTGCAACAGATAGAGTCCTTTATCAGGGATGGCCCCCGAAACCTAGTCAAGACTGAGTCCAAATTCCACATGCATTTGGACTCAGTCTTGACTAGGATTTGAACCTCTTTGGACTTGGTCTCAACTAGTCCTGGTCTTGGACTTGTCTTGGACTTGACAAAGGTGGTCTCAACTACAGCTCTGATACTTAGTACATCAAAAATAGCACACTTTTGGTACATTAATCATGAGTGCATGGAAGTATCCTAAGTATAGCTGAATTAAGTATCCTTCAGTGGACTTTTTTCCCCCCTGGGCTCTCACCAGTCTTACCAAAGGCTACTCACCTAATCAGTCGGTGACTAACTAACGAACTAACTAACTACCCAGAGGGAGAAGCGCTACGTTGGGATGAGAGTCACCAGGGTGGAGCTGATGATGAGAAGCTATTAAATGAGAGAGATTTTAAGAGCAGTATGTTTGGAGTTTAAACTTGTGTTAAGTTGAATTATTTAGGACAGGAGATAATCCATTGTGTCTATTAGATCCATTGTGTCTATTAGATTAAGAGTAAATCTCTGTGATCGCGCACACACTCTGTGAGCAGTTAATTTGACCTTTGCATTTGACCCATCCATACACACCAGCACAGTAAGCACACACTGTCATGTATTTGGGAAGTGTAGTTCTTTTTTGGCCATGTGGTGTCCTCAGTCTTTGTTTTGTGCCTGTTTTGTTCATTATTGATGTATTGTTTTCACCTGTGTCTTGTTCTGTCTGTCTATTTAAGCCTCTTGTTTTCTTCAGTTCTTTGCTCAGTCTTGAGTTGTTACCTAGCGTACGATTCCCGATCAAGCCTTGTAGTAAGCTCTGTGTGTTTTGTGTGTTCTCTTGGATTGTCCCCTGTTGCTGAACCTCTGTTTTTGCCTGTTTTTGGACTAAGATTCTGCCTCCCGTTTTCTCTGGATTTGATACTGGATATCTCTGCTTACTGGTTTTGACTTCTGCCTGGAACTGTTTACTGATTTTTGCCTGACTCCCTTGGATACCTCTGCCCTGATTCACCCGTTAAAAGAATCACTTTTACTGCATTACTTTTGCCTTGCTTTCTGCATTTTGGGTCTTGCACTTGGCACCAGGGTAAGGGACTGGGCTTTCAAGCCAGAGCCCCGGGTTCAAGTCCCAGGTCATATGTCACACACACAACCACTAGGTGCAGGAGCAGTTGGCAGTGCACCTGCACTCGGGGGGGCAGTTGGGGGTTAAGTGCCTTGCTTAAGGGCACTTCAGCCGTGGATGTTTTCCTGTCGGTCCTGGGAGTCAAATCAGCGACCTTTCGGTCACAAGCCCGCTTCTCTAAGACTTAGGCCCCTGAGGACCAGGGTAAACTCCCCAGACTGTAGTGAAACATTTTTTCCATCCTGCTGAAGCTCGTCAGGACTCACATTGCTCCCTGGTTTGGTCTGCTTCCCAATTTGAAGCATCTTACCAGGCTGTTGTTCGTTTCCCTCAAACCCCTCATGTGGTGTCTCCCCCCCCCAAGTCTGTGTGAACTGAACAATTCCACATGCATTTTTTGTCTGTTTGTTTCTGCTGGTAGTGAACAACTAAAGTGGTCATTTGTTGTTTATTGGTCCCAAAACACACAAGCCAGGACTCAGGTCTGCTCTGACTATTTGGATTTTGAGACTTTATTATTGGAGTGCCAAGAGTGTGTGTGTGTGTGTGTGTGTGTGTGTGTGTGTTTGAGAAGGAGAGAGAGAGAGAGAGAGAGAAACAGAGAGAGAAAGAACACATTGCTTGTTTATTAATTGTGTGAAGATTTATATTTTAATCTGTTCGAGTTGGTTTAGGTAATGAGATGTTATTACAGAAACTGCCAGTAAGGTGTGACTTTATGATTCAGGAGAATCCCTTTTTTTGAACTTTTGCATTATTTTTACTATTATGATGAGTCTGTAAAGTACAGGTTGATCTTGGTTCCACAGTCCAGTTAAGTCAGCATCACAGGTGGGCCACTGGCTCAGAATAGTGGCTTGCAGAGGATCCGGGCAAGAGGGACAGGTGTATATAGGCCTCATGCTGGGAGCAGACAGTTGGGACTGGTACTGGTACCAGAATGGATACCCCAATGTTGGGGCAGAGAAGTGAAGATCAAAAGAGAAGGAAAGGGAGAACGAGATTGTTAAGCAAACTGAACCACAGGATAAAGTTCTTTGAGGTGTTTTAGAATGATTCTGATTCTGATTCAAGTGCAGCACTAGTGCTCTGGCAACATTAATTAACGCAGTGTTAATCCGAAAAAAGAAAAGAGAGGGCAGAAGCAGTGGGTCACATAGCGATTAGAGTTCCCTGAGACGCCGACAACTCTCAATTCCATCATCAACAAACTTCAGTGATCACATGTGAATAGAGAGGAGACAGCATCAACATCTCAGTTCACCAGAAAAACACTACATGGCCTCCTTGGCTAAGATAATTAGTTATATGCTTGGCTAAATAGGTGAGTCTGAAGTCTAGACTTAAACTGAACCGGACAGTAGTTGGAAGACTGTTCCATAGTTCAGGAGGCATGATTTAAACTCTGAGACTTACTATCTAACTGTGAGTGGATACATGCAACACGGACAAGCATCAGTGAGTGTCCGTAATAGAAATAAAATGTGCTTTTTCGCTTTATAGTTCAAATCCACATTTTTTATATGTGTGTGTGTGTGTGTGTGTGTGTGTGTGTGTGTGTGAGAGAGAGAGAGACGGAGAGATAGGGAGAGTCTGTGTGTGTGTGTGTGTGTGTCTGTGTGTGTGTGTGCCTGCTCATCTGCATTTTTTCTTTGTGAGTAAGCACTGTCAGTCAGACAACTGTAAGTGTTGGCAAACTGGGTGTGGTAAGGTAACTACTTACCTCTTTCAGACAGAGTAGGACACACTCACACAAAGTCTTTAAAATTTTACCCGATTTGCACTCTGAGACTTACTATCTAACTGTGAGTGGGTACCTGCAACACAAAAGTCAGTAAGGAACAGTATTGGAAATAAAATGTGCTTTTTGGCTTTATAGTTCAAATCCATATTTTGTTATCGCGTACGTGTGTGTGTGTGTGGGAAAGAGAGGGAGAGGGAGAGTCTGTGTGTGTGTGTGTGTGTGTGTGTGTGTGTGTGTGCAACAAATTTCCTTGTAAAAGGACAACAAAGAATTTAATCTAATCTGCATTTTTTGCCAACAAATACGGCAACACATATGTAATGTTCTATTGTCCATCACACCCTGATAGAAAAAGAGGAGGAAGAATATTTTTAGGCAGAGAAGGACATATTCACACAAAGTCTTTGAAATTTGATCTGATTTGAACTCTGAGACTTACTATCTAACTGTGAGTGTAAACCTCCAACACAAACGTCAGTAAGGAGCAGTATTGGAAATAAAATGTGTTTTTTGGCTTCATAGTTCAAATCAATATTTTGTTTTCGCATTTGTGTGTGTTTTTTGTGTGTGTGTGTGTGTGGGTGTGTGTGTGTGGGGCAGCCAATGTGAAAGGAAAACAAAGAATCTGATCTTGTCTGCATTTTTGTACTTTGCATAAACACAATCAACTGTAAGTTTTGGTAAACTGGGTGTGGTACAGGAACTAACAAGCTCGTCTTGATGACAAGTTACACATCTTTGCAATGCCATTACCCTGAGATTCTTTTAGATGTGTTTTTTTTTTTACTGTCAAATGTAATCATGAACTAACAAATGCAAAATTTGTTGGTATCCCTTGTTAGGATTAACAAATATATGGGCATCATTTCCAGTATAAAACACAATGAATTAAAACAGACACCAAGCCCCAATGCTCCAACAGAAACAAGAAGAACAGCATAATGGAACATGTAGCTTGCATTAATAACATT
This sequence comes from Chanos chanos, assembly GCF_902362185.1. Taxonomy (NCBI): domain Eukaryota; kingdom Metazoa; phylum Chordata; class Actinopteri; order Gonorynchiformes; family Chanidae; genus Chanos; species Chanos chanos. The sequence goes on from NC_044510.1 coordinate 8,598,701, forward strand.
ATAAAACATGTATTTACTGTCACTTTAGTATTATAAGAAGAGCGTGGCTTTTGGTACAAAAATGTCTAATAATGCCATTTACATCACAGCAGTCCATTTAAGCATTCGGCCGTCACCATAAAGAAATCAGTTTCCCTTTAACTTGTTTCCGAGAGGCAGGTAAGCAGGTTTCTGAGATATTTTTTCAAAAGATGAGAAATATGACACGACACTGTCACGTTTTCAGAAGAGGCTGGATGCATGCGCAGGGTCAATTTCATTGAAATGAAACCTGAAACTAAAGACTTCTTAAAACTCACAGAAACAGGATTCTTGAACACAAGACTGACCGTACACAACATGTTGACAATTCATTGACAGTGAAACTCAATTCCACACAAAGAAAGAAGGGAGTATCTATATAGAAAAGAACAAGACTTGATCAGCCAAACACAGGTGGAACTAATGGTAAAATTGTCAGGGTGAACTGAGGAACCAGGGAGTAACACAAACTGGCCAGTAGAGGGGGAAAGAGAGAACCCAGGCCGTGACAGACACAATGAAGAAATACATAAAATGTAAAGGAGACCCATTTGTTTATCACATGTCTCTGATGAATTGTCGTCCCTCAGAGTAGGGGATAAGCATTTTACTTCAACTTAACCTACCTCAGTGTAGGCTGACAGTGTAGATTGGCAATGTAGACTGGCAATGCAGCCAAAGGTTTTCCATATTTATTTAGTATTGGCAAAAGAAACCTACTTAAAATACGTTTGCCAGCAGAACTGTGAGTAGTTGGCCAGTGCTACTCTTTTATCTAGTTTTCTGATTCATTAAGACGCTATCACAAACTTTCATTTTTTTTTCAGTAACTGCTGTACGCCTAGCTCTTGGAAACATCTTTAAATGTTGTTCCAAAAGCCAAACTGTAACTACCTACTTCATTTCTTTTAGGTCTGTTTCAGTCACTTATTCTTGTTGAAGTTTGCTTGTTTTTATGACATTTCTATCCATATTAACATGCGACGTCCCTGTAACAGAGACAGACTACGTGAAGGAAGACTTCCTCGCAGAAAAATGTAGCCAGAGAGAGCTACACTGAGACCCTGCAGCAGGCAGAGGAGCCAGGCAGAGAGCGAGATGTAAGTCTAGAATCAGAGGAGTAAACTTAACCATTCCCAAACACCACTCCAACATTTGTTCCTGCACCTCCTCCGCCACCCTAAAATTTGTATTCAGGAACACGCCCTGACCTTTCATGTCCTGGTCCATTTTCTGAATAGGACTCAATCTGGGGCTTTGGGCGAGTCAGACGCACTCACAGTATTGTTCAGCAGACAGAACCAAAACTGGAGATGGTGCAATGATTACTACAATGGGTGTGACGTTTCTTTTCGCAAACAACCAAAGATCATTGTGTCAGATTTGTAAAAGCTTTTAATCCGGACTTGTTTTTGACAATACGTTACACCTTGTTACTTTCATTTACTGTGTTTAAGTGACAAAATACTGTCAATGGGAGTGTGCCATGGTTCAGATTATGGATTTTTTTTTTTTTTGGCAGATCCATCTTGAGGAACAAATCTTTAGTGATATTACTTGAAGTTTGGAATTTGGAAAAGGTTTGAAAACATGGCTGTGAAATTTAATCAGCCCCATTCTACACACTACACATAGGTAATGCATGTGACTGGTAATAAAAGTATATTAAGTCATTCTGACATTGCTATGATGGTTAAAATTGTCATTTATTTCACAATAGTTACGCAATTTATCACAATGGAGTAAAAACACAGAGTGTGATAAATTATTTTATGAATGAAAAATGTTTGTTTTTAATTTGCTTTATTCAGTACTTTTGGTCCACCAAAAGATAATGATGCAGAAAATAATCATTTGATATATTAATTATGACAGTTTCCCAGCTGAGAACACAAAAGTGGAGGTCAAAACAAATTAAGCATAAATGACCAGATTCATAGTACATTTCAGCAATGTTCATCAGTCATTCTGCTAGACAACGCTTAAACATAAAGCTTAAAAGGTTTAATTACAGAAAAGTAAAAATGATGAGAAATCAACATCATAAAACATTTTTTAAAATCTTCCTTCATTAAGAAAATAATTCACATTACTTGGAAACTCTGGATTCACTACAAGAATTTTTTTTTTTCCTGTTAGTTTATTTTTCCCTGAGTTGTTTGTTTAAGTGCAATGAACTATTCAATGAGAACAAAAAAAAACTGGAGGTATTCCAAATAGTAAAAATGCCCAGAGCACTTTTTGGTTGAGAGTGTAAAGATCATTTTGAAAGTATTTTTCAGACAAATGAAACATGCCCTGGTGACTTTCTTAAAATGGCACTATAGTGCAGCTCAGGCGCGTAAAGACTGAAGTAATAACACCGTTTGTTCTATATGACCTCTTTGGAAAGGGATGATACAAGTATTACAGTTAAGAGTAAAAATTATGGTTGCATTTAAAAAGCTGTTCACCAGATTTGCTCTTACAAATGTCTTATGACATAGAGCATGGTGGATGTTCTCTTTGTTAGAACAATTCAAGGTTGTGATTTCTTTAGGGGAATTTGGGGGTTGAGATGAAAACATTTACTTTGTGATTGAAAACTGGAACAGAATTAAACAAGACAGTAAGAGCGGTAAGATTACTGTAAACATTCACATCGTGTCATCAAAGGACGGGTCTTCTCTGAATACCCGTAGATCCAGTGCGTCAAGGTCAAAGTCATCCAACAGACTCTCAAAATTGTAACTGTGAATGTACTTCGTTGTCGACAGCGCTCAGTGATTATTCTGAAGCTGTAGCCGGTACTCAGTTACCCAAACTCTGGAGAAGGGTTTGAAGGAAAGAAGGAATGGAGAGGAGAAGGAGAGATGTGAGAGAGAGGGAGACTGATGCACTAGCTCCATTTCCAGTGCCACTTCCACCACCGCTGCCTGCGGTTGTTGGTGCCGCTGTTGTTGTGTTGGAGGCTCGCGGAGGGAAGCTGCCAACTGTGCTGGTCAGAAAGGTACTGAACTGAGAGGTTCTGGTGAAGGACAGCATGCTTTCACGGGGGTCCACACCTATACGACTGGTGCTGTTGCTAGTGCTGTTGCTGTTTGTCGCTGTGCTGCTGTTTGAGGTGCCGTTAGCTACAGTTACAACTGCAGCCTGGAACCAGGCCACACCCTGTTTACACATCAGAGGGCCACCAGCATCACCCTAAGAGAGAGAGAGAGAGAGAGAGAGAGAGAGTGGAATAGGAGAAAGGATGAGAAATGACATGTCTGTGATTAAATACGATAATCATTTCACCTTCGTTAAAATGAGCAAACATAACCAACTTATGCTAATTTTGGCCTGAAAAAATAAACATCTGCATGTAACGTCAATGTCAATACCTTTCGTTTGATTTAGTAAAGGTAATAAATTTGAATGTTTCTCAGTGAAGTTAACAAATCAGTCAGAGGACGGGGAAAGAGATAGGAAAGGAAAGATAAACTATGATGACTGTTTAATTTTCATCCTTAAATTCAGATACAGATTGAATAATTACACCGAGGTGATAAACAGACAAACACATTCAAAAATGTATGACTTTTTATCAAATACCTCCTTCAGATCCACAAAACCAGTGCAAATATTGTCAGCAGAGGATGAATTTCCACAACTGACCACAGGGGTCTGATCCTGCTGCAGGGTTTGTTGCACTGAGGAAGAGACAGACAAAAAAAAAACAGATTTAGTGACAAGTAAAAAGAAAAGAAAATCAGTTTCAGTGTTTTTACCAGGACTTATGATAATGTCAAGAAAATAAAATATTTTTTTTAAAACCCTGAGCGTGCAGTTGTGCTATTACACACACACACACAAACACACATATTCACATAAAAATTCTTACCCCCTCCTTGTCCTGAACCCCAGCCCACAATCCAGCACTGTGTTCCTGTGGAGAAGGTCTCTGTTCCCTGGTCCACACAGATGGGCTGTATGAAGTCTGAGAGTGTGGGTTTGCTGGCCAGCTCCAGAACAGCCACATTGTTGCCTGTCATGTTACTCAACGTGATGTTGTTCACCTTCAGAGAGACCTCGTTAGGGTTGGAACCATTTTGATTGAGACGGCCGAGGAACACGGTCCATTCTGAAGCATTGGTGGAGCTGGCAAAAGGGAGGAAATGATCACATTAAGAAAACTCACAGCCATTACCAGCTGCCACTGGCTTAGATTTTTCAGTTACATATTGGATCATAGGCTTTAATTTTCTTGTGATTCAGTTGGTACCTGGAGAAGCAGTCAGCAGAGCTCAGGACGAACTGTTCGGCGACCAGTGTACCTCCACATACGTGTTTGCCTCCTCGCTGCAGACTGGCCATCCATGGCCAAACGCCTGCACTAGCTACAGAGCTGCTGCTCCCGGTACCAATATTGTTCCGAGAGGCACTGCCGCAGACCACAGCTGAAAACACAGAGAGAGAGAGAACTCTTATTTTTAGTGGGAGCTTGTTATAGCAAAGCAGAATGTGGAACAGCAATAACCCCCCCCCCCCCCCCAAAAAAAAAATTACACATGAAAATATGGAGAAAAAGAAACAAATGAATAGTTTTGTATGAAATGATCATGTTTTGATTTTTATTGTCTCCGCAAGATTAATTGAAAGCCACTGCTTTCAAGAGAGGAACCTGGGGGCAGGAGATGGAACTGAAGGGGGAGAGATGTTGTATGAACATAAGTGTTTGAAGAATGACGGGCTGCAGGACCAGGAATGACAGAAACAGAGAGAGTGAGAGAGAGAGAGAGAGAGAGAGAGAAAGCCCATTAATTATACTCTGGAGACATTTGAAACTTACGGGCTGCAGTGGTTGTAGGTGGACTGGTGGTGGTGATAGCAGGAAGGCCAGTGCAGCTCACACTCAAATCCCCATCAGTGCCACTGGAGGTAAATGTGACAAAGCCGGGCTGGTCAGTGCTGATCTGAGAGTTGATCCAGTCTTGGTACTGGGACACTCTGGCGTACACTCCAGGGAAGTTAGCTAGGGCACAGCTTCTCCCAAAGCTCACAACGCCTGATTGGATCCAGCGAGAGCCCTGTTTACTCACCATTGGTCCTCCTGAGTCTCCCTGAGTGGAATTGTTCAGAGTAAAACATGAATCGATAATGATCACTGGCTCTGACACCACCCTGAACACCTGCCACTCTCTGCATGCCCACAATGATAATTTTATTCAAAGAGTACCAGTGATCCTCCTCCCAGCTTTTCTGGGCTCATTCAGTGCACAGTATTACAACATTATAACAGTAGATGGAATTAAGTGCTACTCTGTCATAAAAACTTTTACCATACCATAATTATTACAGTTTACAAATAATTAATAACATAATAACAACATATTTGTGATGTTTATTAGGTTAGGTAAAACGACAATGACATTTTAACGTTTGACAAAACAAATGAAGTGGTTAAATGGTAGGAAAAAAGCAGTTTTGTTTACTAAACTGTTTAGTAAGTGTACCCACACACACACACACACACACACACACACACATACGGAGCAATGTTCGCTAGTGAGACTCACCTGACAGGAGTCCTTCCCTCCTGCTAATAATCCAGCACAGATCATGTTGTCTGTGATTGAGCCAACACCATAGAGACAGTTACACTGTCTGTTTCCCACCACTGGCACTTCCACTTCCTGTAAAGTCTGAGGTGAGGGAAGGGAGACTGAGGAGAAAACAGATCAAACACATAAAAGTCAGTCACTTACTGTGACTCCACAGAACAAAATCATCTATAGCATATAAACACATATTGCATAAAACCACTGAACTGACTCATGCGAGTCAATGTGAATATAAGACAATATATCTGTGTATTCTCAATGTACAAATACTCAAATGACTGGATAGATTAAGCTAATGCCAAAATCCCAATCAACTGTTTATGGACTCTCCATGTTCCTGGGCTTTTATGTTTTAATAACACACATATATGAGCATTCAGGTGACCTCAGTGGATGAGTGAATATGGGAAAATGGGACACATATGTTTAGAGGAGACAAAATTGTCCTAACTCTACATGCTACTGATGAGATGAAGTAATTCTCAATATGGCTGTTATTGTAAGAAAAAGACAAATGATGTATTTTTCTTTAATAAAGATATGAACTGTGGCAGTCAGTCCAGTCTAAAGACTTTTCAGGACTATTTTCAGAGGGTTTGAAGGTTTGCAAAGTTTTATTGCAACCCGTTTGAAGACGTGCATCCCTTGTTTGTACTGCTAACACCCTGTCTGCTGTTTTTCTGGATTGTTGTTTTTGTTTTGTTTTTTTCAAATATACCTACTTATTAGCCTATTTAAATTGTGCTGAATTGTGATTAATTGTTAGTGACACATCTTCAGCAGTGATCCTCATACTGGGCTTTCTGAGTTTATCTTCACTTTACATACAAATGAACATTGTGCTGGAGAGAAACTTACTCAGGGCTCAGTCTTTCAAAGAAACACTGAGATTTCAGTTTTAATGGTTTGTTATTACTGTTAAATAACAGGAGACACTTCTGTTCATTCTCATTCATTGACAAATGGCCACATGACAACATTGATCTTGGGTTTCTTTCAGTCAAACATCTTGACCTTTAACTACAAGAAGGCAACTGTAAAGGAGTTATATAAACGAGGGTAAATTCCTTTAAATCTATGGTAAGCATTGAAACGATGGCTGTGATTAGGGTTGTTTTTCTAAGTTTTGTCCGGCGCAGTAAAATCGCTCATTTGCATGTAGTGCTGCTGAACGGGAAGGCGTGAGGGGAAGGGGACTGGGCGCTACAGGGCTTAGTTTTGTCAGAAACAAAAAAGTTTAAAAGTGACAGTTCTGAGATATAGTTTTAGGAGACAATGTAAGTTGTTGTCTCTATGAGCACGTAAGATCCATACATGTGGAAAAGCGTAAGGCTGAACGTAACTGATGGTTTTTTTAGTGCACCAGGTCTAGTGGAATGTATGTCAGCACAGAATCTAACATGTTCTCAACTGGCATCTTTGGGCAGTTGAGGTGGAGACAAAGTCCAGACAGTATTCTGAGTGACGTGGATTAAACTCCGCGAGCTGGCGACGTGGGACAGTACGGGGTCGACCAGAACCCACCTGTCCCCCACTGCCTAACCTCCCTTTCTTTACAAAATAACCCCAAAAGCCTTGTCTTGTATCTGTGTTTGTCATTCACTGTCAAAGTATTCCAGGGGCGCAATACGAAGAGTAAATTAACGCACAGTCCTATTGTGATCTCTGCTTATGAGGTAATAGGATCTGACTGATGCACTTATTGTAAGTCGCTTTGGCTAAAAGTGTCTGCCAGATACCAAATTGTAAATTGTAAATTGTAGATAACGCTCTAAGTGACCGGAGAAGCCGGAGATTTCTCGCCGCGTCTGGACCGCTCACGAGCCGCCTGGTGGCTGTCTACTTCTGAGAGTCGGCCCCTGTAAGTGACCAGTTTTTATTCTTTGCTCTACCACAGAGAAAGGGCCGGTTTCTGTTGTTTTTGGCCACTACGCACTTAAGCGTTGCTCAGACCTGCAACGTGGGTTATTTGTTTTGTCATTTTGTTTCGCTGTCTGCCTACTGGCTTGTGTGCATGTGCGTGTGTGTTAGGTGAACTAACAGCTGGGTGTAGAAAAGTAGTAATAATGAATTAGAATCCTCCTAAGCAACCCAATAAGCATGCTTGTTTATTTATTTGGGTTTTTTGTTGTCGTTTATCTCTTCAATTATCTATCTATCTATCTATCTATCTATCTATCTATCTATCTATCTATCTATCTATCTATCTATCTATCTATCTATCTATCTATCAAGAAGATGCATTGTAAGCTGCACTAATTTGTTTATTTTTATTCTTACCTTTAATAAAAAGTTCTGATATGTACACATGTACATCTGAGCATGTGCTCCATAGTTTTATTGAACTGAAAGTAAATTAAAGGTGCATTCTTAACAAACACATCCTCTAAATTGCAAAGGGGTATAACTATGTTAGTAACCAAGTAAACGAACCGTGGGCTGCACTTGTCTGTATCCAAAGGGCAAAATAAGCACTACATACATGTCATGTCAGAGGATCTTACCGCCATCTGCAATGTCTCCCCAACCCGTGACCCAGCTGTCAGTGCCATTGTAGAAGGTGCTGTCTGCTGCAGCCAGACAAACCGGTCTGATGTAGTTAGTGAAAGTTACAGACGCGCTGAGACGCAGCAGAGCAATGTCATTGTTACTGGTGACAGAGCTATAGTTGGGGTGACTGATGATCTGAGAGACTGTTCTTGACACCTCATTTGAGTTGGATCCCTCCTGAGTCTGACGACCCAGGAAGACGGTGACTTCTGAAGCTGAAACGCTGAGGAAGGGGAAAATAACAAGTTAAAGGTTGTTCATGGTCAGTATCATGCCACCGTTTTGTTACATTCAGAAATCTAGATGGTTCAGTACCCTGGAACGCAATGAGCTGCTGACAGCACCCAGTCCTTGTTGATTAAGGAGCCACCACAGAAATGGCTGCCAGATCTGTGCAAGCTGACCTGCCAGGGCCAGGCACCAGGAGGGGCGTCCTGACCCCCCACTATCCTGGTGTTGAGGGGGGGCTGACCACACACTGATGGGAGGAAGAATGTCTTTAGGCAGAGGAGGTCACACTAGTACAAAATCTTTGAAATTTCACTTGATGTAAACTCTGGGACTTACCATCTAACTGTGAGTGGGTACCTGAAAAACAGAGAAACGTCAGTGAGCGTCAGTATTGGAAATACAATGTGCTTTTTAGCTTAAGCTTCAAATCTGTAGCTACAGTACAATACATGGCTATTTTTTTGTTGTTGTTGTTTTATGACAATCATCAGTTCTTTGAGGTAAAAATGATCTTATTTTAACCATGTTTGTTTGACTTCATAACTTGTAGGGTTTATGATTTTACTTAATTTTCAACCAAACCATTTATTTTTAATATATGACTTAACTGGAAAAACAGGTTAGCCACACTAACAGCTGAAATGAAATTTCTGCACCTTTATTGTATACGCATACGCTGCAGAGAAGAAAATACAATTTCTATATTGAATACTAATTTAAAACCAGGGATCAAAGGCCTTCTGTTAGTACTTGTGTGTCTGGTATTGTGTGTGTGTGTGTGTGTGTGTATGTATGTGTGCCAGATCATCTGCATTTTTGTTCTCTGTAAACACAGTCAGTCAGACAAAAGCCTGCTTGATGAGTGGTCATGTGACCAAACTGCTTTTCCCATCAAGACTTGGAAAACTGGGTGTGTTATTGGAATTTACCACCTGTATGAAAAATGATTTGAGCTTGACTTGTGAACTTGTGGCATCATTTGGTTCAGTGTGCAGTGACCAGTGAGACGTATTAGGCTAGCCACACACACACACACGCACACGCGCACACGCACACACACACACACACACTTGACCATGCGCACTCACACACATTTACCCTCAGCAGTGCCCAAAACTGTGCCAATTATTCTTATGTAATAAGCACATTAAATTAAAAACATACATACTTATACACGCAACACACACCTAAACACTAGTCAGAACACACACACACACACACACACACACACATACAACTGACACCATATGTGTGCACAGATGCGAGCAAACACATATCCTCATTTTATCTTTTTTCTCCATTCACGAACTCTTACCATAGTATTCCAACTGCACCTAATGCTCCTACCACTTCCTACTAACTCTGAAGCTGTAACAACCACACTCGCCACTAACTCTCAGGTTACCAGCCCACAGTGTGTTACCAGTTTTTGTACAAACAGCCTGGTTCTTTCCCCCCTTTTTTCACAATTCGTTTTTTTTTTTTACACATCCAGTCTTTTTTCAATAACTTCCAGTTAGTACAAAGGCTTGAAAAACTATTTTAATGATCACATTTTGGGCTTTTTTGAGACAAATGTAAGGTTTTCTCACCGACATTTCTTTTGTAGTTGACTTTTTTAAAACTTTTTTTTTTAAGTCTATTTCAACGGAATGCAGGAAATGAGAGATCACATTGACCCTTAAAGAGAACTTACACGCCAATATCACTGCCTGCTTTGTGTGCCTATGGCTTTTGTTAGAGTTTCTTGTTAATAGTGCCATTTTTCAGTTTCACTGAGTACAACTTTCAGTTAAAGAAGGTTTACAAACTGTTCAGTTGTTGTAGTTAAGCTGTTGTAGTTAAGTTGTCTGTTTCTGTCTTATCCCATGATAAGAGACCATTTCTGACACCTTTGATGAAAAATGGTAATATTCTTACTGCTGGCCTGTATTCACATCGCACCAAAATGTTTTTAAAGTTTGGGAATGTAGAAAGGACAACAGAAATGTCAGCCTAGTTTAACAGTTTCTTATGTTCTTCTGTGTCCTGTGTTAAGTACACAAGCATATAACAACTAAATTCTGCATGACAAATTTCTCATGACACATGGGTATGTTCTATAGACTCTATTCCTGGTAAAATTAACTAAATGAGATGCTTTCCTTTTTTTTTCCAAACTCAAACCTTCACACGAAAACATTATGATCAAGTATGATGAAATTTCCTCACATTGCTACAATGATGAAATTTCCTCAAATTGCTACAATCAAATAACATCTTAACATGGAAAAAAGTGTCTTTTATTGTCTCTGTTTACAAAATGTGCCCTTCAAGGACAAGGCATCGTAATGCTGACCGGCCTCATGTCATTAATGACGAAATAACAAAATAACTGATCCAAAAAAACAAAATAAGAAAACAATGAACTAATAACTTTTTTTTTTTTTTTAAAGAAAAACCGTTCAAGATTTCTTAACCATACATACACCAGCCAAGTGAGTTCGCTTTTGAAACAGGGGCATAAAAGTTCATGAACTTACCCTTCGCTAAGAAGGCGACTACAAATACCGCAGATACCGCGCTGAGCAAAGCCATTGTCGTTAAACGCACCGTTTGTCAGTTCAGCCTTCAAATATCAACTCTGCGGTCTCGCTCCTCCCTCTTCACCTTCACCTTTATTGTAGAGCAACACGCCGGAGCTGTTCTAGGAATCCTTCCAGCCAATCTCTTTTGCTCTTGAGCAACACTTAAGAGGAAACATTCATACCTGTGAGGTACGTGGAATGTTTTTGTTTCTTTGTATCGTTGTGATTTAATGACGGTTTTGGCCGTGAGCATTTCCCGGTATGATGCATCAAAAAGCTGAGCTATGTATGTCATAAATGTCAGAGTATTACCCTCGTTAAATTCTGCGTAATATTTATGTTAAATCCCGTCTACACAAAAGCTTAAAGTACTGATATCTCTTGTCGGTTCAGTGGGTCCTGTCAGTGAGGTACATGTCATTGCCAGAAACAGCAAGATGCTTGTGTGAAGGGTGTACGTGAGATTTGTTTTTTTTTTTTACTCTCTCAAATGTAATTATGAATTATGTCGCTGGGTAGTGAGGACGCATGAACCAGGTCGCTATTTCAGCCCTGAAAGGGGTGCTTTATTACAGCAAACCAAGCGACAACATACATATGTGCTTTATTTCAGCAAAACAAGTGACAATATACATGTCTACCGAAGGTGACGGGCCAAGGGGACCAGTGTGAGGGGAGTTGCAGGTATGGAGGCTGTCTGTCAGGGACGATCTGGAGGGGGTCCAGGGATTGGTCGGTAGCTTGCAGAAGGACCAGGCAACAAGGCAACAGATCTTTCCTCAGTTCGGGCCCAGCCGGTGGCAGTGGCTCCCCACAGCAACGTACTGAGGAACCCAGAAGAGACCTGCACCCCGTGGACCCTCGTTCTTCTGGTGTGCACAGGCGGCGGTCATCTCCGGTTGCGGTCCACTCAGGCGGCGGTCATCTCCGGCTGCGGTCCACTCAGGCGGCGGTGATCTCCGGCGGCAGAGCTCAGCAGAGTCTGGGGAACAGGGCGGAGATGTTTTCCTGACCTAGGCCAAATACTGCAATAAGTTGGGCTTTTTTGACCAAAACTTTATGAGTGTGCATTTGAACTGTTGAAAGCGGTCTTGATTTGATAAAGATGGTGATAAATTAAACTGTGTTGCCCTGAACTGATAAAAGAAAAGCAGTGATTGGAACTGGAAGGTGTCAGGTTAATTCCATTTAAATGTTTTTTTTTGTTTGTTTGTCACTGTTTAAGTTAATTTGGCCTACAGGTTATGATCTGTGGAATGCTCAGTATTTTTCAAATTTAGTTGTGTATTGTTCAGTTTGATTTTTTTTTTCATTTGCAAGCCCATAGCCTTAAAAAGACTCAGGATCTGAATGAATATTAATATTCAACCCTGTTTGTTTTACTCCACCCAGGTAAAGATCATTTGGTCAAAATATATTGGTTGTTTGTCTAATTGTACTTCTCTTTTGGATATGCCAAGATAATAAAGGCTTTAAAAATGTTTTTGTTTTCTCTACTTGCAAATATATTAGACTTTACCTCTTTTGAATGTTCACTGAAGCCACCTAGCATTTTCACCACCTGTTTCAAGCATAACGAGCAAACGCGGTTGCAGCGGCTGCTGTTGTAGTCCATGTTGACATGTCAACATCAAACACTAAAGTAAGAACTGGAAACCATATTCAGCTGCAGTGTAAACACAACTTTTGTACTGTTTTTGCTCATATGACAGTATCTGCAGAAGCAGTAACCTTACTTGCACTGTGAGACTTTGAGGGCTTTGAAGCCATAAACAATTCATAAAATGCCAAAATATGCAGTCAAGAGTTCTAACCAGAACATAACAGCGAGAACCTATTACGCTTGTCTTAGCCACATTGCACCGGTTCCTCATCTCTTTTAGAACGTATTTTAAAAATGGCCTGTCATCATCATTATTTCAAAATTTTCAATTAATTTGGTGACAGTGAGCAGCTCTGTTGACTGTACCAAGAGTTAAAGAGAAAAAAGTGTGGTTGTGAAGCCTAGTTTTATTCACCTCTCTTATGCTTCCATTTTTTTTTTTTATCATGCGCTATTTAAGTTGTTTTAAAATGTAGCACTACATATTTACACATTTTGCATTTTCATTTGAACAATCTCCATTATTTTATTAATACTGTTTTATCTTCTGTTTGTAGTCTCTTTCTTTTGCTGTTTCTTGTGTTGATGGTTGCATATTGTTTTATGTATTAAGTGAGAACAAGCCAGAAAGCTCGCAGAGTGGCATGTGGATAACAAGTATTTCCATAACGTCAGCAAGGTGTAAGCTTTCACTGTCCTTCTCAGGAATTAACAAGATCAACTCTACTCCAATCAGATTGGCGATACCATGCACTGGAAAAAAAAAATAGTTGGTTGGAATTTGTACATTGGTTCCACATGATTGAAATGTCTTTTGTCAATATGAATTGTCCCTCTCAATGTTGCTCAGTTTTTACTAGTTTAATCAGCTTTATTAAATGCCATCTTTTCTCATTCAGTCAGCCTGAGCTACTTGAGTAAATCCCAAACCAGTGAACAATATCATTTCAGTGCTGTTGTGTGTTGCCAATTCTACATGATCCGATATGTTTTTGGGTTTTTTTTTTGTAGTTAGATTTATGGAGCTAACACACTTAGAGGCTCATGCTATACTCCCCTACATCCACCACTGATCTTGCACCCCTGACCAACCAATGGGAGTTGCTATTGCAAGAATGGGAAGAGGAATTCCCTGCTAGCTTCCCACCTGTAAACACTGCCAGCCGTGTCTGTGTGGACATCCAGGCTAGCTGGAAGCGCTGTTACCCTGGATACACACCTGGGCCAAGAGCATGTGTCTTTTCCGCTGTGCCGTCCGTTAACTTGATGAGTGTTTGTGCCCTAAATATGCGCGGTGTTTACCTTCAACGACACGCAACAGTCATCCCTCCCAAAAGCCTTTTTTCTCTTCTCTCTCTTCTGCTTTGTGTTTAACGTTGGCTTGTCCTCAGTTTGAATTTCTGTCATTTCTGGTGGCAGCGGCTAAACTGAACCAATTCATTTTCTCTCAACGTGACTGAAACAGGTGGAACCCCTCCACCCCACCACTTTTGGGATTAAATGGCTTACAGTAGATTAAATTACGTTCAGAGGAGGAACATAAAATCAATTGTGAAAAAATGAACAAAGTGCAGTTGAGTAAGTTCAATGGCCCTTAGTTTCCTTTTTTCTACGTGCAGCACCTACGCTTCATACAGTGGAGGGAAGTGGAGGAAAGTCAGCTTGTTCCTCCAGACTGATTCCAGTTTATATAAGGCAGGTGTATGTAAAAACCAAATGATCTACTGTATGGCTCATGGAGTAGATCAGTCGGAGGTCATGAGAACTCTATGTTAGGGAGAGGCCATAGGTCTCTGGTAGATTGTGAGAACAGTTCCTGCTCATTCTGCAACTGTACTACAGTATGGTACTGTCTCATTTTCAATACATGTTATTTTGTAATGCTAGTCATTTTGCATTGTCTGTATAATGTAACTAAATGTTTTTATGCACTACGTAACTAAATGCTGGCATCTTATGACAGCCAGCAAGACAAGAATTTTGTTTGACTGTGCACTTGTGGATGAATATAAACAGCAACAAATATTGATTCTCCTTCTTCCTCTTCTTATGATTAGTTGTAGTAGTGGTAGTAGTTGTAGTACGAGTGGTAGTAGCCCTGATGTTGTTACTGTTCTTCTATCGTGTCTTGTTATTGAGTTCAACACAAGTGTATTCTGTTGAAGGAAGGTAAATTAGACACCGTTTAATTACTTTATCGATGACCTATCTTGTTCGTTGAAATTTTGTCATGTCTGTCTATTTCTGTACCTTTTGTTGTTCAGGTGATTATGACTTCACCCAAACATCATCATAACACTTTGCCCAAAACCGAGAAAAAAAAACCACACACACACACAAAAAATGCCCAAATTGCAGACATCACAGTCCGTAATTATCTCATGTCAACACAGTGACTCAGCAAAGAAAATCTGCCGCTCTTAAAAGCTGCCATTCAGGATTCACAAATGTTCCACAGAATAATCACACACTGTAGATACAGAGAAAAGCCTAAGAATAGAAGAACGCGGATGATTGGGAGAAAAAAAAAAAAAGAGCCAGTTTGACAACATTCCTCAATCTCACCACATTCACCTCTAATGCACCTTATGTACGACAAAGAAAACAAACTGTCTATGTAACATGTCATGGACACTAAATGTCTGTGTAAACCTGTACAGTAATATGCTCGGTGGAAGAGAATTTGAGAAACTCAGTGTAAGGCTTCAAGGAAACAAAGGAAAGGTGTACTGTTATTTTTAATGAACAGAAAACAGGCTTGATTAACAAACATAGGAGAACACAATGATTGCATAATTAACAGACCGAACCAACTGAAACAGAACCCAGACTAAAACAATGAAAACAGGACCCTAAGCATGTGTGTGTATGTGTGTATGTGTGGGTCGGTGGAGGGGCAGCTATGAATACGAACAGAACAAGAACAGAAGAATAGAAAATTAATGTTAAAAAAAGGGGCTGTTTTATATCTAGCTGGTATTCAATTAAACAAACCTGGACTGTCACAGAGAATTTGATCAAGACGCTTAATAAGTCAGGCTGTCTGTTTTGACCTGCCTTAGGATTTTTAAACATCACAATAAAGCCATGATGAATCTTCGTTTTGATTCGGCTTCTGATACGTATACGGAACACACAGGACGTGTGTTTATGTTTCAGTCAGACTACAGGAATCAGGACGCCCGCACAAGGTGATATCTCATTCAAAAAAACAAGACAGAGACAAAAACCAAGGGAACAGGTTAGTGACTTACTGTGACGTGGATGAAGCTGAACACAAAAATGAAGGCTAGAAGTTACAATGCGGAGTGTTATGAGTTGACTTTGCCGTGACGATTGAGATGGCGATATGTGTGTGTGTGTATATATATATATATAAACTGACCACTCATTTCTGTATTACTGAATTTATATGCCTTGTTATTTTCCAAGTTTTTCAGACAGACACCCCACTGGTTTTTGCATTTTGGTTTTGACTGTGTTTTGACTTTGGCAAATAAATTGTGGACTTGTGTGCTGTGTTCTTCAGCCCACAGTTGACCTTTTAAGTTTAAGTTTAGTCACTGAAGAATCTTGCTTGCTCAGAATCATGTAATTTTTATATTTCAGAAATAAATAATTCTTTAAAATACAATATCCTGAACCTCCAGCGTCTATTCATGGGTGTAAAACATACAAATTAGACAATTTCTGGCTCTGTCAACATGTCAACACCAAATGATGAGTCCTTTTGACGAGTTCTTGTGTTGTGAGTTCAAAAGAGTGACCCTCAGTTCTAGATGAATGGCAAACAGTTTCTTTAAAGCTGTCCTGAACCACCCAGAAAATTTGTCTGTCCAGCACAATTGAATCACTTTCAAACTGTTTTTTTTTTTTTAAACACGAAGCACTTAAACGACTCAGTAATCATTACTTCATTGTTTCCAACTCATTACTTGGTGCCAAGTGAGTTCGCAGGCACAATGGAACATGCTCTAAACATTTCAGTTGAGTCATTTCCTCATATGACTCCTTCAAAACCAAGATATCATCATTGGTTTCTACCAGCAATTTGTGTTCTCCACACCTTCCCCATGGTTGAAGTGCAGCTTCCAGGTATCAACCATACCTTGACAAGATTCTTTTTCTTTGAAAAAAAGATTAGAAGAAATAGGATAGAGTGGAGGAAAAACGGGAGCCGTTTACAAGTTACTTCACTCATCTTACCCTTTGGATTGAGTTTAAAAACTATTCCAGTCTTGCCCATAAGCCAACCTGAGGTTATTGATGACCTGTTAAAGCTTATTGTAAAAGGTCTTACACCTATCTTGTCTGTAGAAAGATTATTTTATTTTGTTATGTTCTTGTGCAAGTACAAAAAACCATATTAAATGTTAACTTTCTCAGAACAGAATGATATCATGTAGGACTTCATTCTCGCATGCAGGAATTTCTAGACAGCAGCCCTCCCATCAAATACAGACAGCATCAACATGTTGATGTTTCATCCTTTTCAAAAGCTTAATACCTTTTGATGGGGTTTTAAAAGTAGAGTTCTTTAATTAAACAAAAGCTTACTCTTTACAAACAATGTACTGAATGTTCTTTTGACATCTGAATCAGGGAATTCACAACCCGCTAAACCTGCCTAACTACCCGTCCTTAAACTAAAAGTACACACAGCTCACTCAGAAATCACAAAAGTGCACTGTCTGAAATGTCAAGTCATAGGTGCAGTTTCCATGACATCAGTGGCACAAGGTCTGTTTGAATCACGTCGTTACTGAAGATGAGGCCGCTTTGTGGCAGAGTAACATGTCATTCTGTTTGTAGTACAAGCAGTTTCTCCCCCTTCTAGACTATTGTGCCATTACAATAGTGAGGGATTGGGAATAAGAACAAACTAAACGGTCTGACAATTGGCTGCACAGGTGTCCGTTGAGTAACTATGACAAAGTTGAGTTTCACGTCACATTCTCTTAAACTGGAATACTGGAATACATCCCTCATGAGTTTTTAAATCAGTTTTTCAATCAGTTTTTCAAACATATCAATAACTAAAACATGCAAGTGTAACATAACACTGCTGTACTTCATGACATACATTAAAAACAAAAAAGAATAGTCCTTTGTGTGCGTGTATGTGTATGCATGAAGGTGCGTGCGTGCGTGTGTGCGTGCGTGTGTGCATGTGTGTGTGTGTGTGTGTGTGTGATGGGCCTAAGCCTAAGACACCAGTTTGATGTAATATTATTATTATTATTATTATCATTATCATTGTTGTTGTTGTTGTTGTTATTGTTAAAATTACTGTTATTATTATTACTATTGTTATTATTATTATTATTATTATTATTATTATTATTATTATTATTATTCCTGTTGTTGTTGTTAATATTATTTTTATTTTTTCAGATAATACCATCAGATAATCCCACGTACATAATATAAGTATCTGTGTGTGTGTATGTGTGTGAACATATTCAGGACTGCACAATGTGATATTAAAAGTGTAAAGGATAATAAAAGAAACTTGAGATACAAATTCACCTTAGTTTTACTTTCTTTCTCAAATATTGAGATGATAAAAGCAAGTTAGAAAGCACATGCAAATACCTTTACTTTCAGTTGTTCTTTATGCAGACAGACACAAACTGAATTGGGTCAGTAACCAACAGAAAGCTAATTTGTTAAGACAAGAAAGAAAAAATGTTAATGGGATAGAAGAGGTATAAAGGGTAATAAAAAGGCTGGGTGAAATCTTAGGCTGGCTTTCAATGGGCATCACAACACTCACAGTGATCGCAAATGCCAAGATAGGCACAGAGGCAAAGATTGTTGGTTGCCATATTTGTCACTGTGTGATCCATTTACTAAGTAACAATGCAATGGTTACAGTGGTTAGCACTCCACACAAGGAACAGAAGGGTTAAAATTCTGAACAGGGTACCCAAGAGGAGGTGCTGACCTCGTACCAGTGGGCTGTTTGTTCTGAGGTCTCTGCTGTTGGCTGGTGACAATGGACCTTCAAACAAGGTGGTAAATGGGAAGGTGCTCCAGGAGTGCTGTTACATGGTATTAAGGCTGGACGGTATAAACAGTATAGAAGGTACACCAGTATGAATTTGTCCTACAGTGTGGATTGACTATACCGCGCTGAACGGTAGAGCCCTAACAGTGCGCTTCCATTAGAGCGAATTTTGCGTCACTCTCATTCAGGTTGTGTGGGGCAAAATTCGCTCTGATTGGGTGAAATCAGAGCAAATCCGGCGAAGCAAGTGAAATTGAGATGGCGAATCCCAAAATCTATGCACACAAGAACCAATTGCCTGTGATGTGTTTGGTATGTGATGTTCTCTAGAGAGGCAGGAGTAACACAAAAAGTCTAAAGGCTACATGTAGCATGAAAACATGTATATGATTAAAAGATGTATGGACAACCATTTGTGTCTAAATCAACAGGGGTTGTTCTTTACATGAACTTAGTCGAGCCCAGAGCAGAAGGCAAAACTCTCTCAACCTCTCCAGACCTCTCTCAACCTCTCCCAACCTTGGCTGGGGCTAATAGACCACTATAGAGCTTCATTTAAGTACTCCAACTTAACTGCTACTACCAGGATTGCCAGGGATAGCTTGTTGTTTTCGCGACCACAACCCCAGAGCGAGAAAAGTGGTAGGGCAAAATTCGCAAGTTGTTTCGCTGTGTGAAAGCCTACAGTAGGTCTGCAGCGATTAGTCAACATAATCAATGACAACGAAGCTGAAAATATGTTGGCATCAATATTTTAAACCAACGCATCGTAGTTTTATTTTTATGAATTTACCTTTTTGATTTCTAAAACAATTCAATACATTGTAAGAAATTTTTTTTTTCAATATCACTACGTGATTGCCGCTAGGGCTGCCACTAACGACTATCTTTCTATTGATTAATCTATCGACTAATTGAAACATTTTCTAAAGGCTGTCCTTTGGCTATGAGAAAAAAAGTCAGCAGTGGAACAACATAACAAATGACATCACTGTGTACGTGTTCTTAAAATACCTCTGTACTATGTGAAATATGTCCGAGTAAGTTAAGAGTACAGTCATAGCTGCCATGCAGTTGCCCTACCAGTGCTTTACACCGCCAGAAGCATTTACATTGAAATTTTAAGAAAAACGAATATACCGTGATATATACCGGATACCGTGATATACCACCCAGTCCTACATGGCACCCCTGTCTGCCCTCCTTCATTCCCCTATAAGGCAGCTTTAGAGAGGACAGCAGAGATGCTCAGTGGTTTTACTCAAATAACAGAAACACTTGGTTTTTCCTGGGATGTTTTTTTTTTCTGGCCCACTTGGTTTAGCTTGTACCTGATACAATTTTGGCCAGTTTGTCAAGGTTTTCTGGGCTAAAAATTTAAACTGAATGTTCTTCTTGTCAACAATCCTCTTAAACTCAGTCCCCATAAAGAAGGTTAAAACATGACCAGGGCGACTCTGCATAAGTGTAGATGCACTCCAGATCACGATGATAAGAAACTCTATCTGGTTTGCCACTATCTCTACAGAGAGGTTTCAAAGTCAGATCTGTATATGATCAAATCCCAGTGCTATAGCAGATCAAATTCAACGGCACCCCATAAATGGCTGGAAAGAAAGTGTTTTACATAATGGAATATTTCTGGTGCTAGATTTTTGTGTTATGTTCCATTGTTATTATTCTTTACAGATCTGCTCATATTTAGCTTACCTACATCTTGCTGTGACACACACGCACACACACACACATACACACACGTATACACACACACACACACGTATACACATTTGCTCACACTCATGCACATGCCCATTCAGTCCGTTCTCACATACATACCTGTTGACGTCTCTAAGCCACATGGCATCTATAAGTCACTAAAGTCTCTTTACCTTCACGGCAAACAAATGACTGACAAACCTGAAATTCCTCTGAGGAAACTGTCAGGTTCTGTGTATCTTGTACTGATGTTCTATGCGATAATAGGACAGGACAGGCAGAAATGTGGGGTCACAGGCCTCTCTCTGTTTGTGTGGGAGTTTTGCTTTATCACTCTTGTTTGGGTTCACCAAAACTGAACAATATCATTTCAGTGTTTTCCGATGGTCACTGATTGGGGGGGGCATGGGCGAAAGTGGCTTTACCAGAGCTGTAGGAGGAGAGCTTATGAAGATGGTCAGATTACAGAATATCACACAATAATGCTGTACAACCATTGTATTCAATACCGATTTGTGAAAGCCAAATCTGATTGCAAGAAAGCACAATGCCACAACTTCACATTTTTGAGATTGGTACGATACAATGGCTAACCATCTCAGAAAAAATGTTAGATTAGTTGTCAGCATAGTCTTAAGGTCAGTGAACAGTATGTTCATCAAATGACATAGCCTTCAGTAGTGCATCTGGAAAACTGGTTTTATTTTACTGTACGGTGTGAGTTTTTTATATGCTGCCATACCGTAGCATAGCTAAAACAACAGCTGTAACGCTTCAATAGGCAGTGAATTATATAATATTGTTCTCCATTAGAAGCGTGGTTGAGTGCTGTGCTGGCTGTATTGAGAGGGGACTCCTATTAACTGTGTGTGCACATCTTACTAACGGTTATAACTTTATAACACAACAATTAATTATAGGGATGGGCAGTTAAAAGCAAAAATACTATTCGATATTCACCTAAGCCATAATGATACTGACAATGATTTTGAACGTAAATTCTGAACATACCTGAGTGTCAGCAATGCTGACATTTGAATATATCAGATTTTGACATTAATGCTGTTGATTTTTTAAATCCCAAATTCCATATCCAATTACAGATCTGAATTCAAGTCGTAAAGATATACATCGTTTTCTCTTGGTCTGGCATGGATCTCTCTGGTGATTTGGATGTAAAATCAGGGAAACTATGAAAATAGCATGACAATCACAGAATAATAATGGAAATGTTCATTTTAAATGAGGTTTGGAAAAAAAAAACTTTCTGCCTATCTATTCGCAAACACAACCAGCTTGTTTTGATGAATTCATACCAACAAAAGCATCCACAAAAATGATAACTGTGACTTATAGAACAAAAATGATGACAACATCACACATTCAGTTGAAATGTAATTTGGTGGGATAATGTTGATGAATAAATGAATGAATGCTCTCCCAAACTTTGGGTGGGGAAGATGTAGTAGGCGTAGAGTGGGCTCTAGGGCAAAAATTAATAATAAGATGAATTCTGTGCATAGTTATGATGCACTAACTGTGTTTATTTCCATTTTTGCGAGCACTATGCCCTCATTGTTTTTGTAGTTTCAGCATGAGGCATTAAAGTATGCCTTTACATAGTTTTTGTGGGTCGGTGACAACGTGAGATGTGACAAAAGATAGAGCCCCCCCCCCCCCCCCCCCCCCCACTGAGAAAACACCTGGTTCACATGCATCTGTATCTACAAAGAAGCCACCTACGCCCCCTAGTGTCCAAAAAAAAAAAGAAAATCCACAGCAAAAAATGGTTCTCAGAATGAGATTTCAAGAAAAATGCAGAAAATGAAGCCTTGCGTTGACTCTCAACAGTTAAAAATCTAATATATATAGTTAGTCATTACCAGAGCATTAATGTTAAAGCATAGGCTCTGAGGAGAAAAGAATTACATGTTTAACAACGGTGCGGACTCTATCTATCAGGGACACAGCCACCAACACCTGTTGAGAAATGAACATTCAAGAACATACCATTTAAAAACATGAGCAATTTAAAACATTTAAAAATAAGCCACTTAAAACACTGTTTGGCTGAAGTATGTAGATGGGGTATATAGCCAAAAACACATTTATCATTTAACTTTCCACCAGCCCAAACTTATCTGAACATTTTCAGCTCACAGTGTAAGGGAGTCTTACAAATACATGTACTTTTAATCTTAAAACATAATCCTTGAAACATTACTCAAATGTTAAATAAAAGAAATGTAGGTATCAGCTTATCTGCTTTAACACGCTGAGTATCATCCACTGCTATTGTCTGAGAGACTTGTACTACTACTATCGTTTACTTTCAGCCAAAAATTGTCATTTTGGTGCACCCTGGCTGAAAACGATACACTCAAATGTTTTGTTTGGGTGAACATGAATTACAACACACCATAAAATGATTCTCGTAATGTAAATTCCGCAAATGAAGAAGATCTCTTTATTTGTTAAGAGTGACTAATCCTAAAAAATAAAAAAAAACAGCTCATAAACATGGAATTTTATAACTTGCTGTAAGCAACAACTAAAAAACTGTTAAATATGAAAGAAATGTTTACTGACGATGCTCAAAGTCCAGTAAGGAACATTTCTTACATGACACAAACAAAACAATAGATGCACAATGGAACATATTTGATAAGGCAAAACAACATTGTGATGCTGTCACAAGACAGTGATGTTTATCAGGTTGGTACAGAAATTATACTTTAAAAAAAAAATTTGAAAATTTGTTTCAAAAGATGCGTTCCACAGGTTTAAAACTATAATCATGATCCAAACTGTAATCACTGAACAATTATTTATTTATTTATTGAACACTTTAAACAGTGATCAAATCTAGAGGTACAAAGAAAATAGTCAGTATGCAAGAAACCAGTTTAACTGTTTTATTCACATTCTCAACAATACAACATAAAAACAACACAAGTAGATGTTATATTAAAATATGATTAAAATAATTACATAAAAATGTTTTGTGCATTTCCCAAAGGCAATAATATATTCATGGAAGAACACTGCACACTCAGTAAACAAGTCATTCAACATTCCAGTTTTTGAATTCTCTTATTGAAAAGAAGTGTAATGAGCCAGTCCTTTTCATATTCATTTGTTGAACCAAATGAAACTATGCCATTTTTGTGATATAGTGTTCAAAGTGCTTCAAGTTTTTAAACATCCTAAAAAAATACTCAGTAGAGTCCATTTAGAAAAGTACAGGAGATAGATCTCTCTTAGTCCACTTCCTCAATGGTTGGCCCCTGAGAACTGGGCCCTGAACTGGCTCTTGTCTGAGCTCCACAGCCTCCTGCTGGCGTCCCTCCCTGATACAGCTTGGTGATGATGGGGTTGCAAACTTTCTCCAGCTCCTTCAACTGATGCTCATATTCTTCCTTATCAGCCAGCTGGTTGTTCTCCAGCCAGGTGATGGCCTGGTTACACTTCTCAATGACCTTCTTCTTGTCATCCTCACTGATCTTGCCCTTCATGCTCTCATCCTCTACGCTGTTCTTCATGTTGAAAGCGTAGGACTCCAGGTTGTTCTTGGCAGCAATCTTCTCTCTCTGGAGGTCATCTTCTGCTTTGTATTTGTCTGCCTCTTGCACCATCCTCTCGATCTCCTCTTTGCTCAGACGGCCCTTGTCGTTGGTGATGGTGATTTTGTTTGCTTTGCCGGTGCTCTTGTCCACTGCTGACACATTCAGGATGCCATTAGCGTCTATGTCGAAGGTCACCTCAATCTGAGGGACCCCACGTGGCGCTGGTGGGATGCCTGTGAGCTCAAACTTCCCAAGCAGGTTGTTGTCTTTGGTCATGGCCCTTTCACCCTCATACACTTGGATAAGGACGCCAGGTTGGTTGTCTGAGTAGGTGCTAAAGGTCTGGGTCTGTTTGGTGGGGATGGTGGTGTTGCGTTTGATGAGGGGGGTCATGACTCCACCTGCCGTCTCGATGCCCAGAGACAGTGGTGCCACATCCAGAAGCAGCAAGTCTTGAACGTTACCAGATGTATCGCCCATGAGAATGGCAGCCTGAACTGCAGCGCCGTATGCCACCGCCTCATCTGGATTAATGCTCTTGTTCAGTTCCCTGCCGTTGAAGAAATCTTGCAGCAGTTTCTGGATCTTAGGGATTCGGGTGGAGCCTCCCACCAGGACGATGTCGTGGATTTGAGACTTGTCCATCTTGGCATCCCGCAGGGCTTTCTCCACAGGCTCCAGAGTTCCTCTGAAGAGGTCAGAGTTCAACTCCTCAAAGCGGGCCCTGGTGATGGAAGTGTAGAAGTCGATGCCTTCGAACAGGGAGTCGATCTCAATGCTGGCCTGAGAGCTGGAAGACAAGGTTCTCTTAGCCCTCTCACATGCTGTGCGCAGCCTCCTCAGAGCCCTCTTGTTCTGACTGATTTCTTTCTTGTATTTCCTCTTGAACTCTTCTACAAAGTGGTTGACCATGCGGTTGTCAAAGTCTTCCCCTCCCAGGTGGGTGTCTCCAGCTGTGGCCTTCACCTCAAAGATGCCGTCTTCGATGGTCAGGATGGACACGTCGAAGGTGCCTCCACCCAGGTCAAAGACCAGGACGTTACGCTCTCCTGACTTGCCTTTGTCAAGGCCATAGGCGATGGCGGCAGCTGTGGGCTCGTTGATGATTCTCAGCACGTTCAGCCCGGCGATCACTCCAGCATCCTTGGTGGCCTGACGCTGAGAGTCGTTAAAGTAGGCGGGAACAGTGATGACTGCGTTTGACACTTTCTGTCCCAGGTAAGCCTCTGCAATCTCCTTCATCTTTACCAGCACCATTGAAGAGATCTCTTCTGGGTAGAAGGATTTCTGCTCCCCTTTGTATTCCACTTGAACTTTTGGCTTCCCTCCATCACTTGTCACCTTGAAGGACCAATGCTTCATGTCAGACTGCACAACTGGGTCGTCAAACTTCCTCCCAATCAGCCTCTTGGCATCAAATACCGTGTTGCTGGGGTTCATGGCCACTTGGTTCTTAGCAGCATCTCCGATCAGCCTCTCTGTGTCTGTGAAAGCCACATAACTGGGGGTGGTCCTGTTGCCCTGGTCGTTGGCAATGATCTCCACTTTTCCGTGCTGAAACACCCCTACACAGGAGTAGGTAGTGCCCAGATCAATTCCTACAGCCACTCCTTTTGCTGATGACATCTTGACTCTTTACACTCAAATCTGTCATAAAATCACACAAGAACAGGTAAGCATCAATATTGTTTGCCACAGCACTGCAATATCCTTCATTCTATCTAAGTATTTGTTTTTTGGCATTGTTAATTAATTACTTTTCCATCTTTTTGATGTTTTGGAAAGCCTCTACAAAACAAAGTGTTTCTGTAGCCTGCAGCAGAACAGCTCGTAAAACATGAACATAGCCAGGATTTGCTCTTCACACAGAATAATTTGAACTACTGCCCATAACTCATTGCAACTGTACGTAAGATCACGCTTAGTCCTTCAAATCAGCTTAGATAAATACAGTTAAAATCGGTAGTAATATGGCCTGACATTAGGTTATTGCTGAACCATCGAAACCAAACTTAAATGCCAGTAAGATAACACATTGGCTTTGCATGTCTAAATTACACATGCTCTGTCTAAGTTTATTAATGTCGCCGACTGCATTCAGTTCTGTAAACAAGAATGTATACTTACATGGTTATTGATGATATTTACTCCTTCGGAATTTTAAAAATTAAATGTTGGCGTAAGGAAACAGAATGATTTTTTTCTCTTCTTTTCTCCTCTTTGCTTCGACTATGAATGATGACTGCCTGTCGGCTCTCCTGTTTTTATTCATCGGCCCGCTACACGTTCCACAAGTTTCTGGAAAGGCGCTCTGGACTAGCCAATGACAACGCAGACCGTTCAGTTGCTACGCACGCAGCCACGCCCACAGAAGACTCCACGCTCCCCGAACTGTAAAGTCTGACTCGCTCGAAAGCGCAGGGAAACACTCGAGTCATTGTTTATACATATACAAGGGAACGTGGTGCTTAGTATTTCTTTTGTTGTTTGAAGTTGAAACTGTTAAAAGCTGTTCTAACATGTACGTCGGTTCGATTCTATTTCACTTTCGTTACTTTTAAGTAGACCACTACACCCAGTGACTCGACACGTTACCGTTCACTGTTCCAATAAACTGGGCAGAATGTTGTTTTAGATTACGCCTGTCTCATTAGCACGGTAAATGCACGAATCATCCACGTATCTTAGTTTTACAGTTTTAAAATGACTCTGACCAAACTTAAAATGTTTTAATGTCTCTTCTTGCTACTTTTGCTGAAATGAAAAGAAAGTTGTGGTAAAATGAATTAAAACGTACTATTGACAAAGGATAGGATTGTTGCCGTTATCTACTGTCAGGAAGGACTGCTGTTTCAGATGAAGCAAACCGATTTTCCTTCTAAGCAGAGGAGCTGAAGAAACAGCAATTTGGGGGACCTTCACCTCACACATGACATAGTTTTTACCAACGCTTTAAGCCACATTTGACTATTCTGATTTTGTTGCATCCAAAATGTCAAGAAAATAATATTTTAAGTGAATATAGATACTGTTTCAAACCTCTTCAAAAATGTAATGTAATTTCCAGAGGGATATATTGAACAGCCACGTAAAATCCTGAATATAGCTTTATATGTGACCCGTAGCTCCTAGGTTCCTTTATTCCTATTGTGGCCATTGTACACACTCTACATTCGCAAGATAATTCATCATGTCTTTCCTTGATTTTATCCTCAATTCCTGAGTCTGAAATTTAGACAAGTTATTTACCCCAGAAAGAAAGACACCAGTTTACTGTCAACTGATGGTGGGCCAACAAACGTGATGTAACTTTGTCATTGCTTCATTTCAGCAAGAGTTGCAACGAAAGCCTTTGACAAGTTTCGTCAAAGTAAATTTAAACAATAAAACTACGGTGACTTCCTTTGGAAATGGTTTTTCGGATGGCATAATTTAAATAAGACTCTGCCTAATCTATTTGAACTGTGAGCTGTAACATGTCAAATCTTTACATGTATTAATTTACCTAAAAATAACAATAATGTCAGTGAATGGAACAACGCTGTACATTTTTACAGAAGCACAACCAAACCCCCACACTCCATTCGATCAGTGCATAAGCGATGACTCCAGTGCCTTCCTGTACTTTCGTCGCAGCAGACAGTTC
Organism: Chanos chanos; assembly: GCF_902362185.1. Lineage (NCBI taxonomy): Eukaryota > Metazoa > Chordata > Actinopteri > Gonorynchiformes > Chanidae > Chanos > Chanos chanos. Next base: position 8,626,193 of record NC_044510.1, read on the forward strand.
AAGGAGCATGGAGACTTCTGTGGGCGGGACTGTGAGCGTAGCTGGGAAACACTGTGTTTTGTGATTGGCTAATCCAGGGCGCCCTTCCAGAAAGTTGTGGAACATGTAACTATACGTTGAATAAAAGCAGCGGAGCCAGCAAGCGGACAGTATTCATAGTAAAAGCGAAGAGAGAAACAGGAGGGGGAAAATAGACAGTGACCTCGTGACAGCATTTAACTTTTTAAATTTCGAAGGAGGCAATATCATCAATCACCATGTAAGTATGGATTCTTACTTAGTGAACTAAATGAAGTCGGCGACATTCATTAATGTAATTAGACAGAGCATGCTTTATGTTGACATGTTTAGCAAATGTGTTATCTCATTGGCTTTTTAGTTCAGCAATATCCTAACGTCATGTCATATTACTACCGATTTTAACTGTATTTAACTAAAATGACTGGAATGACTAAGCGTGAGCTTTCATTAAAGCTGACGTAAATACAGTTGCGATGACTTATGGGCAGCAGTTCAAATTATTCTGTGTGAAGGACATATCTTGGCTATGTTCATTCTTCAAAGAGATTTGCTGCTGCAGACTAGTACAGAATTTGTGTTGTAGAGGATTTCCAAAACAACAATTAGATGGAAAAGTAATTGATTAACATTGCCAAAAAACAAATACTTAAATAGATTGAAGGTTATTCCAGTGCTGTGGCAAACAGTATTGATACTTACCTGTCCTTGTGTGATTTTATGACAGATTTGAGTGTAAAGAGTCAAGATGTCATCAGCAAAAGGAGTGGCTGTAGGAATTGATCTGGGCACTACCTACTCCTGTGTAGGGGTGTTTCAGCACGGAAAAGTGGAGATCATTGCCAACGACCAGGGCAACAGGACCACCCCCAGTTATGTGGCTTTCACAGACACAGAGAGGCTGATCGGAGATGCTGCTAAGAACCAAGTGGCCATGAACCCCAGCAACACGGTATTTGATGCCAAGAGGCTGATTGGGAGGAAGTTTGATGACCCAGTTGTGCAGTCTGACATGAAGCATTGGTCCTTCAAGGTGACAAGTGATGGAGGGAAGCCAAAAGTTCAAGTGGAATACAAAGGGGAGCAGAAATCCTTCTACCCAGAAGAGATCTCTTCAATGGTGCTGGTAAAGATGAAGGAGATTGCAGAGGCTTACCTGGGACAGAAAGTGTCAAACGCAGTCATCACTGTTCCCGCCTACTTTAACGACTCTCAGCGTCAGGCCACCAAGGATGCTGGAGTGATCGCCGGGCTGAACGTGCTGAGAATCATCAACGAGCCCACAGCTGCCGCCATCGCCTATGGCCTTGACAAAGGCAAGTCAGGAGAGCGTAACGTCCTGATCTTTGACCTGGGTGGAGGCACCTTCGACGTGTCCATCCTGACCATCGAAGACGGCATCTTTGAGGTGAAGGCCACAGCTGGAGACACCCACCTGGGAGGGGAAGACTTTGACAACCGCATGGTCAACCACTTTGTAGAAGAGTTCAAGAGGAAATACAAGAAAGACATCAGTCAGAACAAAAGGGCCCTGAGGAGGCTGCGCACAGCGTGTGAGAGGGCTAAGAGAACCTTGTCTTCCAGCTCTCAGGCCAGCATTGAGATCGACTCCCTGTTCGAAGGCATCGACTTCTACACTTCCATCACCAGGGCCCGCTTTGAGGAGTTGAACTCTGACCTCTTCAGAGGAACTCTGGAGCCTGTGGAGAAAGCCCTGCGAGACGCCAAGATGGACAAGTCTCAAATCCACGACATCGTCCTGGTGGGAGGCTCCACCCGAATCCCTAAGATCCAGAAACTGCTGCAAGATTTCTTCAATGGCAGAGAACTGAACAAGAGCATTAACCCAGATGAGGCGGTGGCATACGGCGCTGCAGTTCAGGCTGCCATTCTCATGGGCGATACATCTGGTAACGTTCAAGACTTGCTGCTTCTGGATGTGGCACCACTGTCTCTGGGCATCGAGACGGCAGGTGGAGTCATGACCCCCCTCATCAAACGCAACACCACCATCCCTACCAAACAGACCCAGACCTTTAGCACCTACTCAGACAACCAGCCTGGCGTCCTTATCCAAGTGTACGAGGGTGAAAGGGCTATGACCAAAGACAACAACCTGCTTGGGAAGTTTGAGCTCACAGGCATCCCACCAGCGCCACGTGGGGTCCCTCAGATCGAGGTGACCTTCGACATCGACGCTAATGGCATCCTGAATGTGTCAGCAGTGGACAAGAGCACAGGCAAAGCAAACAAAATCACCATCACCAACGACAAGGGCCGTCTGAGCAAAGAGGAGATCGAGAGGATGGTGCAAGAGGCAGACAAATACAAAGCAGAAGATGACCTCCAGAGAGAGAAGATTGCTGCCAAGAACAACCTGGAGTCCTACGCTTTCAACATGAAGAACAGCGTAGAGGATGAGAGCATGAAGGGCAAGATCAGTGAGGATGACAAGAAGAAGGTCATTGAGAAGTGTAACCAGGCCATCACCTGGCTGGAGAACAACCAGCTGGCTGATAAGGAAGAATATGAGCATCAGCTGAAGGAGCTGGAGAAAGTTTGCAACCCTATCATCACCAAGCTGTATCAGGGAGGGATGCCAGCTGGAGGCTGTGGAGCTCAGGCAAGAGCCAGTTCAGGGCCCAGTTCTCAGGGGCCAACCATTGAGGAAGTGGACTAAGAGAGATCTATCTCCTGTGCTTTTCTAAATTGACTATTCTTTAGGATGCTTAAAAACTTGAAGCACTTTGAACACTTTTTCATGCAAATGGCATAGTTTCATTTGGTTTAACAAATGAATAGGAGAAGGACTGGCTCATTCCACTTTTGAAAGAGTGGAAGGTTGAATGATACATTTACTTAGTTTTGTACATGTGTGCAGCCTTCTTTATTGGATATTAAATGCCTTTGAGATGCCTTAAGAGTAATGCACAAAATCTTTTTGTTTATTTATTTTTTAAATCATTTTTAATGTAATGTCTAATCTTTGTTATTTTTCTGTTGTTTTGATGAGAATGTAAATAAAACAATTAAACTAACTTATGTGTTCAGACTCCTTTCTGTGTACCCTTAGGTTGGATCATTGTTTAATTATCCCATAGTAAGAAACTTTCACGTTTTATTTCATCACCCAATAATTTTCTGTTTTATTTGATGAGTGAATGAATCCCATCAGACTAAACAAACATTACAAGTTAGTAATGAGCATTCAAATATTTTTATATGAAAGGACTGAAAGTATTTGTGTGTGGGTAACTGGACAGGGATGTTGTGATCCTCTCAGTGGTAATGAAAGGCGCTGATTCTCACCAATCTAGTAAATATCCTGGGAAATTCAGCAGTTTCCTCTGTTCAGCTGTATTTGATGTTGGCAATTATTTATCACCCAGACTCCTTACAATTTCAAAAACACAGTTTCTTTTGTGCTGATTTCTAAAGTCAAGGTCAGACCTTGTAAGTAGCATACCCGAGCATGACGTATTCTTTTAGAGCCATGAAAAGAGGACACTTCAGATCATTTGTTCAGACTCATTACTCATCTGATAATTTTCACAAGTTTGTCTACTCTGTGATAACTAGTTGTTAAAGTTAGTCAGGCTTGACACTTTTAAGCTGAATTATGATTGCATCCTTTGAAAATGTACATCACATTGGTTGGCCCACCATCAGTTGACAGTAAGCTGGTATCTTTTTTTCCGGGGTAAATGACTAAATTTCAGACTCAGGAATTGAGGATAAAATCAAGGAAAGACATGATGAATTATCTTGCGAATGTAGAGTGTGTACAATGGCCACAATAGAAATCAGGGAACCTAGGAGCTACGAGTCTTAATGAATTATCTTGGGAATGTAGAATGTGCAGAATGGCTGAGAGCAGGGCTTCGGTCAAACAGTCTTTTTTGCTTAGGAAGGTTCCCAACTGAGTGAAATGACCTGGAGGTGTCTAACTGGCAGCCATGATAAGAGGTGGCTGAATTCTCTAAATGTTAGGGAAAAGTGCTTCAGGGCTTTCTTTCTTATCTCCTTTAGCATAGGGTACACTGGACCATCCTTTACGAAAGGAAAGGAGATCATCGGCTCCCAATTCATGCAAGGGCAGATTTGAAGGTCCTCTCATTAACATATAAAATTTTACATGGGCTTGCACCAGCCTACCTATCTGATCACCACCTATAACCCCCCTCGCACCCTGTGCTCTCAAGATTCTGGACTATTAGTCGTTCCAAGAGTTAAAAAGAAGTCTGCTGGCAACCGAGCCTTTTCCCTACCACTCTCCCTTGTTTACCTACAGAGATTAAAGAGGCAAACTCATCATGCTTTTGAAACCAGACTAAAGACTTATCTATTTTGTCTGATTAATGGATAGTATAATTTTGATTTGACTTTGTTATGGACATGTAAAGCTCTTTGAGACTATAAATGTGACCAAGTGGTAATTGTACACAACAATTACCACGGAATATTTAGAGTTCATTTATTATATTTCTGAGGGAAAAGTTTTTTGTTGCGTGTTTTGGTCACTAGGGGGCAGGGTAGCACGGTTAGAGATGGGCATGCCTAGCAGAAGTTGTTTTTGTGGATTGCATCAGCGGGGAAGTAGCATGCAGATTTTCTTTCAATGCGGTGTTTAAGTAAGTGCCATGAAACTTTTTAATAACCACTGTTCCAGTGTGTAAAATGTGTGTAAGGTTACGAGTTATACATGTTTCCAAATCTAGACCTAAAGTGTTTACGTTCTACAGAAAGTGTTGATATTAGACGGATGTGTGTGGAGAATGTTTTAAGTTTCTGGAAATTTCTGTGTGCATTACATATTAGCCGGCTTATGGTGGTTTTCTTTTATTTGTACAGATAAAGGCCACTGCCGTATTTTGGGTGTTGCAACTTTTATTTTACTTTGTAAAGCCAAGGTTTTGCCATCAAATCCTAACTCGAAGTAAAGAACTCAGAAGAAAATTTTTGTGTCCTGTGACTTCCTGGGATCCGCAGGTTACATAAATAATAATATTGGGCTCTAAATAAACTTGTGTTATTATTATTTATTATTATAATGCTGTCCCACAATTCCTTGCGGCAGCAACATTTAAAGCAACACAGCATTCGCCTGTTAATGAAAACAATCAACATGACTGAAAAGGAGCACAGATCATCATTAACCATCACACAGAAGTCTGTCTTTCAAGAAAGAAGGACATGAGATGTTTTTAGATAGATGATGTCTTTAATTCAACATGTTTGAAACTTAAGAATGATGATATGTATAGTAGTAGATTTGTGGGCCTAAAATATTATGACTATCTTGCATAAATTTAACAATTACTTTCATACAATCATACTAATTGGTAAATTAAATAAATATGAGTGAACAGGAGGCTGAGCGTGAGCAACAATTCTCGATGTGTCAACCATTTCATTTCACTTTTGTGACTGGAGGCCTATATTCCTTTTTTAATTTCTATTACCATCTTGATAATGAAGTAATGTTTTTCACCAGGTTGTCCATGTTTAAATAGCTTGCATGAAACCGCACGGTAAGAATGCATGGGGCGAAGTATCTAAGGTGTGCTTTTAGTAGTCCATCTTCATAGCATTATAGTTTCACCACAGCAGACCCACGTCAATAACATCCGCTGTCGCATAATTACGTAGCCTGGTGTAAGTACAGTTGGATTCTCTTAGCACCCCGGTTGTCTTTTCCTAAATCCATATAAATTCTAATTCACATCTTTCCTTGACCTCATGGCGTTTTCCATCGAGGTCGAGCAAAAGTGGTTAGGAAAGGACATAATTTTTTAGACTATTTGATCGGCCTAAGAGTCAGGGAACCAAGGAGTTGCAAGTCATATATAAATTTATATTCAGGATTCTACACGGCTATGTCAAACAACCTTCCCAAGAGTATATGCTCAGAAATTGCACTGCATTTTGAAAAGGTTGGAAACAGCATCTATATTTTTCTAAAATAATATTTTCTTGACACTTTCAATGCAACAAAATTGAATTAGTCAAGCCTGACTTACAGCAGTGGTAAAAGCTCTGTGTCGTCTGGAAGGTTATAATCTCTCACATTATATTTGTCCTCAGCTTGTTTGGTTTAAAAGAAGGGGAAAAATAGACAAAATAACAGGAAAAATTGGGTTGCCTCATGATACACCGCAGGTCACATAATTCAGCTTAAAAGCGTCAAGCCTGACTCACTTTAACAGCTAGTTATCACAGAGTAGACAAACTTATGAAAACTGTCAAATGAGTAATGAGTCTGAACAAATGATCTGTGATCATTGGTCACAAAAACACTGAAGTGTCCTCTTTTTATGGCTCTACAAGAATACGTCATGCCTGGGTATGCTACTTACAAGGTCTGACCTTGGCTTTAGAAATCAGCACAAAAGAAACTGTGTTTTTGAAATTGTAATGAGTCTGGGTGAAAAAGAGTTGCCATCATCAAATACAGCTGGACAGAAGAAACTGCTGAATTTCCCAGGATATTTACTACGTTGGTGAGAATTAGCGCCTTTCATTAACACTGAGAGGATCCCTATCCAGTTACCCACACACAACTACTTTCAGTCCTTTCACATAAAAATATTTAAATGCTGATTACAGACCAGTGGTGTTTGTTCAGTCTGATGGGATTCATTCACTCATCAAATAAAACAGAAAATTATTGGGTGATGAAATAAACCGTGAAAGTTTCTTACTACGGGATAATTAAACAATGATCCAACCTAAGGATACACAGAAAGGAGTCTGAACACATAAGTTAGTTTAACTGTTTTATTTACATTCTCATCAAAACAACAGAAAAATAACACAGATCGGACATTACATTAAAAAATGATTTAAAAAATAAATAAACAAAAAGATTTTTTGCATTACTCTTAAGGCATCTCAAAGGCATTTAATATCCAATAAAGAAGGCTGCACACATGTACGAAACTCAGTAAACATATCACTCGACCTTCCACTCTTTCCAAAGTGGAATGAGCCAGTCCTTTTCATATTCATTTGTTAAACCAAATGAAACTGTGCCATTTGTTTGTGATAGCATTCAAAGTGCTTCAAGTTTTTAAGCATCCTAAAGAATAGTCAATTTAGAAAAGCACAGGAGATAGATCTCTCTTAGTCCACTTCCTCAATGGTTGGCCCCTGAGAACTGGGCCCTGAACTGGCTCTTGCCTGAGCTCCACAGCCTCCAGCTGGCATCCCTCCCTGATACAGCTTGGTGATGATAGGGTTGCAAACTTTCTCCAGCTCCTTCAGCTGATGCTCATATTCTTCCTTATCAGCCAGCTGGTTGTTCTCCAGCCAGGTGATGGCCTGGTTACACTTCTCAATGACCTTCTTCTTGTCATCCTCACTGATCTTGCCCTTCATGCTCTCATCCTCTACGCTGTTCTTCATGTTGAAAGCGTAGGACTCCAGGTTGTTCTTGGCAGCAATCTTCTCTCTCTGGAGGTCATCTTCTGCTTTGTATTTGTCTGCCTCTTGCACCATCCTCTCGATCTCCTCTTTGCTCAGACGGCCCTTGTCGTTGGTGATGGTGATTTTGTTTGCTTTGCCTGTGCTCTTGTCCACTGCTGACACATTCAGGATGCCATTAGCGTCGATGTCGAAGGTCACCTCGATCTGAGGGACCCCACGTGGCGCTGGTGGGATGCCTGTGAGCTCAAACTTCCCAAGCAGGTTGTTGTCTTTGGTCATAGCCCTTTCACCCTCGTACACTTGGATAAGGACACCAGGCTGGTTGTCTGAGTAGGTGCTGAAGGTCTGGGTCTGTTTGGTAGGGATGGTGGTGTTGCGTTTGATGAGGGGGGTCATGACTCCACCTGCCGTCTCGATGCCCAGAGACAGTGGTGCCACATCCAGAAGCAGCAAGTCTTGAACGTTACCAGATGTATCGCCCATGAGAATGGCAGCCTGAACTGCAGCGCCGTATGCCACCGCCTCATCTGGGTTAATGCTCTTGTTCAGCTCCCTGCCATTGAAGAAATCTTGCAGCAGTTTCTGAATCTTAGGGATTCGGGTGGAGCCTCCTACCAGGACAATGTCGTGGATTTGAGACTTGTCCATTTTGGCGTCTCGCAGGGCTTTCTCCACAGGCTCCAGAGTTCCTCTGAAGAGGTCAGAGTTCAACTCCTCAAAGCGGGCCCTGGTGATGGAAGTGTAGAAGTCAATGCCTTCGAACAGGGAGTCGATCTCAATGCTGGCCTGAGAGCTGGAAGACAAGGTTCTCTTGGCCCTCTCACACGCCTGTGCGCTAGCCTCCTCAGGGCCCTTTTGTTCTGACTGATGTCTTTCTTGTATTTCCTCTTGAACTCTTCTACAAAGTGGTTGACCATGCGGTTGTCAAAGTCTTCCCCTCCCAGGTGGGTGTCTCCAGCTGTGGCCTTCACCTCAAAGATACCGTCTTCGATGGTCAGGATGGACACGTCGAAGGTGCCTCCACCCAGGTCAAAGATCAGGACGTTGCGCTCCCCGGACTTGCCTTTGTCAAGGCCGTAGGCGATGGCGGCAGCTGTGGGCTCGTTGATGATTCTCAGCACGTTCAGCCCGGCGATCACTCCAGCATCCTTGGTGGCCTGGCGCTGAGAGTCGTTAAAGTAGGCGGGGACAGTGATGACTGCGTTTGACACTTTCTGTCCCAGGTAAGCCTCTGCAATCTCCTTCATCTTTACCAGCACCATTGAAGAGATCTCTTCTGGGTAGAAGGATTTCTGCTCCCCTTTGTATTCCACTTGTACTTTTGGCTTCCCTCCATCACTTGTCACCTTGAAGGACCAATGCTTCATGTCAGACTGCACAACTGGGTCGTCAAACTTCCTCCCAATCAGCCTCTTGGCATCAAATACCGTGTTGCTGGGGTTCATGGCCACTTGGTTCTTAGCAGCATCTCCGATCAGCCTCTCTGTGTCTGTGAAAGCCACATAACTGGGGGTGGTCCTGTTGCCCTGGTCGTTGGCAATGATCTCCACTTTTCCGTGCTGAAACACCCCTACACAGGAGTAGGTAGTGCCCAGATCAATTCCTACAGCCACTCCTTTTGCTGATGACATCTTGACTCTTTACACTCAAATCTGTCATAAAATCACACAAGGACAGGTAAGTATCAATACTGTTTGCCACAGCACTGCAATAACCTTCAATCTATTTAAGTATTTGTTTTTTGGCAATGTTAATCAATTACTTTTCCATCTAATTGTTGTTTTGGAAATCCTCTACAACACAAATTCTGTACTAGTCTGCAGCAGCAAATCTCTTTGAAGAATGAACATAGCCAAGATATGCCCTTCACACAGAATAATTTGAACTGCTGCCCATAACTCATCGCAACTGTATTTACGTCAGCTATAATGAAAGATAACACTTAGTGATTCCAACCATCTTATAAATACAGTTAAAATCGGTAGTAATATAGACTGTCATCAGGCAGTTAAGATAACACAATGGCTTAATATGTCTAAATTATACTCTGCCTGGTCAAATTTATTAATGTCGCCGACTCCACTGAGGTCTGTCTGAAAGAATGCATACTTACATCGTTATTTATGATATTGCCTCCTTCGAAGTTTTCTTTTCTTTTTGAGGTGTTGTCGCGTTCTCACTGTTTGCTTCTTTCTCCTCTGCTTTCCTCTCCGTCTTGACTTTGAATACTACCTATTTGCCGGTTCCGTTGCTTTTATTTATTGGTTCGCTATATGTTCCACAAACTTCTGGAAGGTCGCCCTGGTCTAGCCAATCACAACGCAGACCGTTCCGTCATGCTCCCAGCCACGCCCACAAAAGACACCATTCTCTTTCAACGGAGACTACGCTAGAAAGTGCGGGAACAAGCTGGGGTTATTGCCTATGTGTTGATCGAATGGAACGTGATATCATAGGTCTTTTGATACTAAGAAACTGTGCAACGTTGTTCCAACGCGTACGCTTGTTCGATTCCATTAAATTAAGAACTTGAATCGACACCTTACAGCTCACTGCTCAAACAGACTGGTTAGACCTTTGTTTAAATTATGCTAGCTGAAACGTATTTTCAAAAGCACTGTAAAATATATGCCATATATAAGTATCTAAATTTTAACATTTAAAATTACTTTGACAAAACTTTAAATATTTCAGTAGCGCTCCTTGTAAGTCTTGCTGAAATGAGTGGTAGTAAAATGAAATAAAACTTACTATGGACAATAGATGGCAGTGTTGCCTTTGTCTATGTGTGTTGCAACGGCCTACCATGTGTGAGGAAGCAGACGTTTTTGCTTGTTAGTTTGTTTATCTTCTTTTTAAGCACAAGAAATGAAGGAAAAACGAATTTTTGGAATCTTAACATTCCAAACGACACAGAGCTTTTACCACTGCTTACAGCCAGACTTGATTGATCTGATTTCATTACATTCAAAATAACTAAAAAATATTTTAGGAGAATACAGATGCTGTTTCAAACATCTATAAAAATCAAATGTAATTTCTGAGCACATATTCTTTGGAGGGTTATTTTGCATAAGCATGTAAAGTCCTGAATATAGCTTTATATGTAGCCTCAGCGACTCCTACCCTTGGCCATTCTACACATTCTACGTTTGCAAGATAATTCATCACAACCATTCCCCAATTTCATCCTCGATTCCTAAGTCTGAATTTTGAACAAGTGACTTACACCCAATAAAAAAAAAAGATATCGCCTTACTGTTAACATATAGTAGCGTAAGAAATGTGATGTAATTTTCCAAGGGATGCAATTTTTGTTCAACCTAAAAGTTCATGTTCAATGTTCAGTGTCCAAATGTTACTGTTTGGAGAATTTTCCTTGTTATGCCTTTGATCTGGAGCCATGAAACTGTTGTTATATTGGAATGAAAATAAAATGTACTTTTGACAATAGGTGGCAGTGCTGTTTTTGAGATCTCAACCTCCCAAATAAACCATGGGTTTTACTTGCCAGTCGCTGCTTTCACTCACCTGGTATTCAAAATATTTAGGAAATTCTGTTATTGTATAAGGTAGGCATATATGTTATTTCTCCTCACTTTAGAAATGCACTGTGATTTCTGGGTATGTATTTTAAGAAAGCTTGTATCAAAGGCTCTTTTTAAATCCTGAGTTTAGCCTTACGTATGGCTTGAGAGATTTGGGTTTCTGGCCTGTGTTTTAGGCCATTCTACAGTGAATGCATTTATTAAACATTTTAATCGTTGTTCAGATCTGACACGTTTGAATGGGCATGAATGGAAGAAAGTTACCACTGTGCTAGACATGGGTGGGAAAGCAGAGCCGTCGGTAATGAAACTGATACCAGTGTAGGTCTTATTCACTGCCAAGAGGGTCACTGAGGAAAAAACTGGAGATGTGCTTTGGAATGGGCTCTTTTATGTTACTGGTTATTGTCTTGTACATTTCCTAAGTTTTAATGCTATGTTACTTTGGTATTGATCTAAGAAAATTCATGACAACATCATATGAGTGAATGGATCTTGTCAACTCAGATGCTAAGATATTTTTACAGTAATGGAGTGTTCACTTCATCCATGGTATTGTGTGAATACCTAATCACACAATGACCTTCGTGGTGTCTAATCAAGGATGTTATGTCGACATGGTATGTAACCATGCGAAGATATTTACTGGGTTGGCACATTAGTGGAGCTTCAGCTGTGGATGCCTTTTTGTGTGTGGGGGGTGGGGGGTGGGGGGTTAGAGAAAGTGTATATTTGCATGAGACACCCAAACATGTGTGGGAGACAGTGTGGGAGAAAGGGGAGAAAGTGCATGGCAGTTTGTGTGTGTGTGCACGTGTGTGTGTGTGTGTGTGTGTGTGTGTGTGTGTGTGTGTGTGTGTGTGTGTGTGTGTGTGTGTGTGCAAATCCAAGACTAGGGATCATGTATCTGAATACAAATGTCACACACCTGCTGGATTGAGCTGACTGGGAAACTGAGGGAAATGAAGAAATGTTTATGGAGGAACAACCTTGTGATAGTGAAAGAAGCAAAAACATCAATACTAGTGATGGAGTGAATCAGTGTCTCACCCACCTCCTCCCACCCAAATGAAAGACACATTCTTTTTTCATTCAGTCATTCATCCCTCCATCTTTCCAGTCCATCAAACTTCCTCTCCTTCTGATATGTTGTCTGCTGCACACTCATTCATCTGACTCAGATTTCTTTCTCTTTTATTTTTTTTCTTTTCTTTTCTCTTTTTTTTTTTATGATGGAGCAGAGAGTGGTTCTGATCACGGGATGTTCTTCAGGCATTGGACTCAGCTTGGCGGTCCATTTGGCATCGGATCCATCCAAAACCTACAAAGGTAAAAAAAAAAAAAAAAAAATCAAGACCTAAAACAAAAACGAGCGGAAAAACATTGTAGTGTCTCTCACTCATATCCTGTGAGACCACCTCTATATCTTACCCTCTCTCCTAACTTTCTTGTTTTGGAAAATTACATTTCAAGTAAACTGGAATAAACTAAAAAACAACACTTTTAAATGATTTTCAGCAGATATGAAATTGTATCTCAAGTTCAGGTAATAACTATAAACTCTGTTGAAAGATTAGTTTAAAGAAATAGCGATTCATAGGAACCATACAACCCTTCATAAATATAATATGTTTCTGAGGACTTCATACAACATGTTTTGTTTCGTTTTTTTTTTAAACATTGGTCAATAATTGAATGTAATTTTGCCCCAGATTTTTCTAGCTGAACATTGTAACCAGGGTGGACGTGTGTTGTTTACGTGTGTGTCACCGTGTGTGTTACCGTGGTACCCTCTGGGTTTGGTTTAGTCTACGCCACTATGCGTAATCTGGAGAAGAAGCTGCGTCTGCTGGAGAGTGTGAGGGGACTTCATGAAGACACTCTGGCCATCCTACAGATGGATGTGACTGATCAGCAGTCCGTACTCACAGCCAAAGCCAACATAACAGAGGGTAGAGTGGACATACTTGGTAAGTCGGTGTGTGTGTGTGTGTGTGTGTGTGTGTGCACGTGTGTGTGTGCGCGCGTGGGTGCGTGTGTTTATCCATGCACGTGTGTGTGTGTGTGTGTGTGTGTTTGAGTGTGCTTGTGCCTCTGTCTGTGTGTGAAAATGTGCGATGTATCTCTAATTTATATGTATGTGTGTTATCCTTTGTTGCACTCTGTTAGTGTGTAATGCAGGTGTGGGACTTGTTGGTCCCCTGGACACCCAGTCTATAGACAGCATGAGAAAGGTACTGGACGTCAATGTACTGGGCACCATCCGCACCATTCAGACTTTCCTTCCAGACATGAAGAGCAGGCGTCACGGGAGAATCCTGGTTACTGGAAGCATGGGAGGACTACAAGGTGTGTTGTGTGCAAGAAGGGTTCAGATAGAGGGAGAGAGAAAGAGAGAGAGAGAGAGAGGATCGTCATGGGCAGATCTGGGATCAGATTTTAAGTTTCTCATCTAAAATATACAGCGATAGATGTAACAGTGAGACTGATCCTATGTTTTGTCATTCGGGTAAGTGTTTAACAGCCGTGTTGTGTGGCTTTATACTTGACAGGTCTGCCATTTAATGAAGTCTACTGTGCCAGCAAATTTGCAGTGGAGGGCGCCTGTGAGAGCTTGGCCATTTTGCTGCAAAATTTCAATATCCAGTAAGTACAAGAAGAAAGTGTGTGTGTGTGTGTGTGTGTGTGTGTGTGCGTGTTTGTGTGTGTGTGTGTGTGCGCGCGCGCACATGTGCTTATGTGTGTATGTCATTGAATATCTGAAGATGAAGCATTTTGAATAAAGAGGATCAGAACTGAAGCTTGTAAAAAGGCACATTTCTCAGGTCACCTGACTCCATCTCCCATGATGCAGCGTGAGCCTGATCGAGTGCGGCCCGGTCAACACAGATTTCCTCATGAACCTGCAGAAGACAGAGCTCGGGGACGAGGCTCTGCAGAAAGTCGACGCCCACACGCGTGACCTCTACGAGACGTACCTGCGGCACTGCGAATCAGTGTTCCAGAACATGGCACAGGACACTGATGACATCATCCAGGTGAGGATGACGTGGAAGGAGCAGGTAGCACCTGTGGAGAATAGACTTATTATACATTACTGTTGCCCTAAACAGACAACGACACTACCTCGGACGCCTCCAAGTTGACCTTTTCAGATGCATAACATTGTCCCCTTAATTTTCAACAGCTTAAGCAATGACATCAGCAGTGCTTATTCAGGGAGAGAGCAAACATATAAACTCCCTGGAAGGTACCACTGACTGGCAAACATTAGACATTTCTTGAAAAAAAAAAAAAATAGGAAAGAAGTATTGCTTTGATACCTCCATTCAGAGAGAGTTTATTTACCTGCCTGAACATATTCTTTCCCCCTCTCTCTCCTTCTCTCTCTCTCCTCTCTCTTTCTCTCTCTCTCTCTCTGTCTCTCATTTAAGGTGTTTTTAGAGGCAATCCAGGCACAGTCTCCTGTGCTTAGATACTACACAAACAGTGCTCTGGTCCCACTGAGCAGCCTCAAGCTAACGGCACCTGACGGCTCAGCCTACGTCAGAGCCATGAACAAACACATCTTCTCAGCCACCCACACAAAGGACTAGAGAACAGCACGCTTCTCACACGGTTACAGTTTATACATTATACCACACACACTTCTCATATATGTACTTATAGCCGCATAAAGCACCTGGCTAAACATATATGTGTGGTACAGATATATTCGAGCAGTAATCAGAGAAAATGTATGTACTCTCAAAAGCATTTCAAATGTTCTGTGAATCCTATATACAAGCCCGTGGATTGATGGATAAGAAAAAAAGTATTCAGTTGGACCAATATGATAAAAGTAGTATTTCAGTATGAGTAACATTTTGACCAGGCTAATCTACAGTATGTTGGGTTTGTGTATGTTTGATTTAACTGTTTAACTTGAATTAAAAAATGACAACTTATTTACACACATACAATCTGTTTGATTCAGATGTTTTCATATATGCAGAACTGTTGATGGAATCATTCGACTTCTGTTCTCCCTCTTTGCACGCGTGCGTGTGTGTGTGCGTGCGTTCGTGTGCGTGTGCGTGTGTGTGTGTGTTTGTGTGCGTACGTGTATATGTGAGAGGGGTGTGGTTTGTGACAAAATAATTGACCTTAAATACTTCCTTCGAAAAAAAAAAGTGCAGTGGTCTATTTCTAGAAACAGATGGCCAGTTTACTTGGTAATATTGAGCGGTATACGGAGAAAGTGGGCTTCAGACTTTTCAAATAAAATTAAATGCCATGAAATATTTCAATAAAATGTCTGCAAAACCACTGACCGGACATAAAAAATATTTTTTATATAGTGTTTAGCATCAGGGGTCTGTCTGTCTCCCAGGCATGAAGTTTTCGTTCGTGTTTTTTTATGTTTTGAATAGATGGCCTTCCAGAGACAGGACAACACACTCTCACAAGGACATTTTACACAGTGGAGACACAAAACACAACTGAGGACTCTGAGTACGCATACTCAGAACATTAAGATACACACACACACACACACACACACACATAAACACACACGCAGACACACACACACACACACACACACACACACACACATACACACACACATACACACACGTACACATGTGCACAAACACACACACATACACTCATCCTCACCAAGGACATTGTGATCTTCTGTGTTCTGTTGGGAATTGAAAAGTGGAGGGTGGAGTGACTCAGCAGTTTAAAGTCTGCTCGCTAAACCCCTCTGTTCCAGGAAGGTGACGCTTTGTCTCAATACCTTACTTTTTCTACTGACCTTGACTCAGGCAGGTATCGCTTAGAAAAAAAGTTAAGAATCTAATGGCCTCTGAACTGTACTAGCACTGGACAGTTGCCTTAACCTGACAAAATGTAGTTCTAACCATTAAACACTGGGGGAAGATGTTTAGACAGTAGCTTTCCACTAGCCACAGCTAATCATAAAGTGTGTTCTATAAGGCTTTTATCAGTTTACTGGAACATCATTGCAATCCAGTCTGACTGTAAAAAAACTAGATCAAAGATCAAAGATTTGACAGGTGTGGATTACAAGGTAAGCTCTCCTCTATAGTACTTTGTCTTTTATGACTCTTGTACTTTTCCGTGATAAAGAGTACTAATGGGAACTATAGAACATAACATGGTGTCAGCTTAATTGGTAACTTCTCTGGAAAGGAATGGATTGTCTGAGTGTGACTGTGAGTGTGTGTGTGGAGGAGAAGTAATGTTAAGTCAAAATCGTTAAAACTATAGGTATTCGCATGCCATACATATTATAATAGTCATGCAGTAGGTATGCTTGTATAATGATGGTGTAATGACGAGAATAATGAGATTACCATGACAACCAGTGCTTTTGGTCCAACACACACACACACAGAGTACTTATGTTACGTATGTAGTCTGTTTCTGATGGGATTATCTGTGTTTCCTGTCCAGTCTTTCCTTGGTCAGATGCCCTGATTAGCTAAAGTGGACTGGTTTTGTCATGACAACCACTTATCCATCTTCTAATATCACATTACGAGTTACGAGGGGAATCAACGCTTTGATAGTGTGCCAGGCTATCTCACATTACACAACCCTGGTATACTGGGCCATGGTTTTTATACACTGCACACCAGAGAGTATCATCCTGTTCACTGAGAGAGAGAGAGAGAGAGAGAGAGAGAGAGAGAGAGAGAATATGAACAAAATAGAGAAAATACTGTTGTAGGTATTAGGCCATTGAATTCTATAGCTTCAGTGTGGTTTTCATGACCAGATTATTGCCAGGTTTCAGGGTTCATTCTAGACATGCTGTACTGTTTAATAAGTTGAGGGGTAATGTTGTCTTGGACCCGGGGTTAACCTGCTTACATAGAATGACCGACGGACATTCAGTTTGGACAATTAGGAGTACCTTTACCCAAAAGGGTTATCTTCAACAGCTTGTTTAGTTTAAAATCAGTTCTGTCACAGAGCCAAAAGCCTATAAATAGGACTCTTTTTTTTTTTTTGGTTTTTAGCTCTCAGTCACCACTACTGTGACCTCAGCTCTCTCTCTCTCTCTCTCTCTCTCTCTCTCTCTCGCTCTCTCTCTCTCTCTCTCTCCCCCTTTGCTTCTTGAACACCATGAGTATGGGTTCAAAGTTCAGGTGAATCACGCACTTAACACTGGATGGTCTGACTGAACTCGCACACACACACGCGCGCACACACACACACACACACACACACACACACACACACACACACACACACACACACACTCGGTTCATCCAGGTTGTATTAGCCTATTCCTGTTATGTCCCACCCCTGACATTGCATACTTATCCAAATTAACGTAACTTGAGCCTCACAGTTTCATTACTATCATCACATTTACCTATTATTACACATAAATGACAAAACAGGTTTTTGACCATAACTGGTGTAGTAAATGACAGTTTTCTTTTTCTCATAAATCAATGGATAATTTGTTCAGGTTCCTGTCAAGTGACTGCTACATAGAGTTCTATATTCAAAACAATTTCCTCTACAGAATTGCGGTGAGTGTCTACAGTTCCTTGGAACTGTTTAATCTTCCTAAAAGCAAATTAAATAAATTATTGTAAAATTTAGCATGAATATAGCATTTTCTGGCCAGGGTCCAAAAGTTGTCTGAAGTTGAGCAATTTAAAGTTAAGGACATTCCATGCTTAAGGCAAAATCCAGGTGTTGCCAGTCCTGGCGATGTTCTTTTTCAAGATCACGCAGAGGGACCAGGAATATTCTCTTTTGGAATCTGGACTTTGCGTACAGTTCAGGCTCAGACTAACTTACTAACTGACCTCTTAAAATATAACTTGTACAGACTTCAGTGGAGTTCAACTTGCATATAGGTCAAGAGCCGCTTCGTTCAATGCCCCGTCGCTTCTAGGGACGTTAACTCCGCCTTCTTGCGCGACGTCACAGGTTTAGGGCACACGGCTTATTAGGCAACAAGCACATGCTTTCTGGTTAGAGCGAAACCGGCACAGGTAGAGACGGACTCAAAGTTGCTGTCGCTGTCTTAAAATTTTATCCCATACCATTGGAGCTTTGAAAGAACTAGAGGATAGATATGGCAAACAAAGCTACCCCGCTTCTTCGGGCACTCGTTGAAATATCGGAGCTACAGTCTTTTAACGTTTTAAGAAGAAGTTCAAATAAAGCCAGTATCAGGTAAGGATGCTTCACCTGCGTAGTAAGACGCATTAGCTACCCGTTTGACTTGTTTTATATGTCGTACCACTGACACTATCCTTTTTCTGAACTTTTCTGAACCGCAATATTTTCAGCTATGAATTATTCTGCGGTAGTTAAATCTGTAATTTAGTATTTAAAACATTTACTTTTTTACTAAATTTCGGCTGGCATGGTATACGGCATGATCAGTTATTTGTTACATGTCGGATAAAACTGAAGGGTTTGTTTGTATTATATTATTATCCAGTTCAAACCTTTTCCGCGATGCGGTCCTTTTACTTTCGATTGAGAAGTTCATATGCGCACTTTCAGAGTGCGTCGATTTAGGTGAGGAATAATAAATGTTCTGTAAAAACAGAGAACAAAGCATGATATATTCATAAATCATATATTCATATATGATTTATGATGGTCCCCCTATCTTTGTAGTTTAGAGACCAAGCAAACTATGTCTGAGCAGGCAAGACAGGTCGTAGAGCGCAAGAGAAAAAAAAAAAACAATTGTCGGAAGAAAGTGCTGTCACGAGACAGTGGTATGAGGTTGCAAAGAGAGGGGGATGGTTGCTGTCACTCCGTAACTACACTAAACAGACGCTGATATTTCAAGGGTTTACCATTATTTTATAATGTAGATAAAGAGTATAACGTTGTGATGAAATTTGATTGGTTTTTTTTGTCGATGTGGAGTTGTTTTTGCATTATAAAAGAATTTTATCGAGGGGAATTCTGAAATTCTTTGTGCGCAACTGTTGCGACCTAGGTTATTTGAATAATGCTGAATGCTTGAGGTCCTATTGGTGGAGCTGTTTTGTCGCTTTCGCCGCGAGTGATTGGTGATTGGTTATTTCACAACAGAAACCAAATATGCACTGATCCTACCAAAGTCAACGGCTGTCAGCATACTTAGTGATCAGAACAGTACCGCCAAAATATATATAGGTGTGTGTGTGTGTGATATAGCTGTTTGTGGCTTATAATCTTTTCACTTAACTAACAGAAAATCCTTATTGTGCATGTTTTAACAACACTCAAAGATAATCTAGTGTTGCATTCATGGATTGTGCACAGGTTCTTGTGCACATTACTGTTGTTAATGATGGCTTCTCATGAACTTCCCTCTCCCTCTCTCTCTCTCTCTCTCTCTCACACAGACATCTGAGTTCATGTGGTGTCCTAGCAACACGACCTGTCAGCTTGCCTCCCACCCCTGTGACCTCGCAGGTCATTCTGAGTCGTAGCTTCATCAACTTGGCTGCCCCGCTTGTGGCACGCAGGATGGAGTACTCAGAGAGCCGAACTCTGGGGTGAGATTAAACACACACACACACACACATACACCTGCTTCATTCTGACATGAGCTTGGTCAAATGTCACATTCCATTCTCCTTAAGCGCGATGACAATTTTCTATGCAAATGACATTCCAGAGTTTTGATTGTCTGACAAACATTTTACATGAACGTTGATCCACAGGTACTCCCCGGAACAGATGTACAGTGTGGTTGCTAATGTGGACCAGTACCAGCAGTTTGTACCTTGGTGCAAAAAGTCAAAAGTCATGAAGGGAAAGAACGGCGGGGTTGTTCGGGCCCAGCTGGAGATCGGGTTTCCGCCCATAGTCGAACGTTATGTCTCTGAAGTCACGGTCGTTCCCAACCATCAAGTCAGGGTGAGTTTCCCCGTACATATAAATGACATATTTCTAAGAAACACGTTTTCTTTACAGAACGTACAATGTGTTCTGACACCAGACCAACTTCAGATCAAAGCATCAATCGTGATATGAAGGGACTTGTGATTATAAAACGTAGAACGGCATCAACTCGCGATATTATAACTAATGAAAGTACAGAAAGGCATTCTCAACTTTCTTTTTTCCATACCATATCAATGTATTTGGTTCAGAAGATGTTTCCAGAGGTTGCTTCCGTAGCTAGGAATACTGATATTGGATCGCTGATAGTAAGAGAGGCGGAATTGGGTTTTAAAATGCTGAGAGAATGTCAGGTCAGGTGCATTTGATTGGGTTTTAAGCCTCAACTTGAATGTTCATCCAACACCAGATCAAGGGACTTTGTCTCATCTCTCACCTGTTCAAGTCAAGACTGGCATCTGTCAGTCAGAGGTGCTTGTCTGGTGTCCCATTCTGTTCATCGCTGTTGTCTCAACGTGCGTTTACATATGTTTTTTAGGCGGTGTGTACAGATGGGTCACTCTTCAATCATCTGGAGACGATATGGAGGTTCTCGCCCTGTTCTCCAGACCAAGGGGACTCCTGCAATGTGGAATTCTTTGTAAGTATTCACACACACACACACACACACACACACACACACAGTGTTCGAGATCCACAGATTAACAACTGCTTGACTCCTGTCTCCCATCCTGTTCCTTAAAAGATTAATCTCCTATAACAACCCGGCCAAAAAGAGAATAGAGATTAGCGCAGATTAGTGGTTATTTTTTGCCATGCGCAGGTCTGCTTCCTATCCCTCCTGAAATAGCGTGTAATAGAAGAGGCTCGAGGTTAGGACTGGAACTTTGTGACCTAAATATTGCCTGGGATTATGACAGCAGACAGAGACGGTTGAACCCAGTGAGGGAATGGAAGAGATTTAGCCGACAGGATCATGTAACAGTTCATGAATGAGATGTACTACGGAAATGTCACGTGTAATGTGCAGGGTGAAAAAAAAAAAGAGAGAAAAATGAGGGGGAAAAAAAGAGAAAAGGGAAAAATGTAATCTATTATTTTAATCTTCTTTTTGATTAGTCTTTCAAATTTTTGGTACTTTTTTATTTTGAATGAATAAGTATGTGGACACATACGGGAAGATAATGCAATAAAAATGATGTATATGTGTACATGTATATATATACACACACACACAAATATACATGTATGTGTGTGTATACATATTTGCACGTAAAAGTGTAAAAGTCTTAAAAGTGTAGCCATAAATGTGTTAAAAGTGTAGCCATGCTTAAAAGAGAAAGATTAATTATTTTCATCTCCCACATGACAGTTCATTTTTTTAAAAGTTGGTCAGCAATGATGAAGCTGATTTTCTCTCTCTCTCTCTCTCTGTGTTTCTTTCTGCAGGTGTCGTTTGAATTCAAGTCACTGCTCCATTCCCAGCTGGCGACGATGTTTTTTGACGAGGTTGTGAAGCAGATGGTTAACGCTTTCGAGATGCGGGCGGCCAAAATGTACGGAGCTCACGCGTTTTCGGAGGAGGCCCAGGTCAAGAGGAGAGCTGTCTGAGGCCATCATACACCCCGCCCCGCCCCGCCCCGCCCCTCCCCTCCCCCCAACACATGAAATCTGATAACGTCGGATTACATATTTCAAAGCACATACACCCATCGCTGGTGCAAAGAAGGCTGGTTCTTCTCTTTCAGCGTCTCTGTCAGATTTGAACTGCTGCTAATTACACACACACACACAAGCAAATACATACACATATTTTATTTACACAAAAACCTTATTTATTGAAATCATAAGAGACCTAATTTATTTTACTTGAATGTAAATATTATTTTATTTTTCGTGGGGACGGTGAGAGAAAAAAGAGTCGTAATGACTGTTAAAATGTGCGATGTCTGTGTAGATGGATTTTTGTTGTCTTACATATTTTGTGACCAAGTGACTGAACTTTTCCACTATCTTAACCTTAAAGGAAAGATTTACCCAAGTTAACCTTACGTTTTATCTATATATCTATAAAAGAATTCTATGGAATTGTTCAGAGTTTGTGTATGAAAATAAAAATATATATTTTTTTAACTCTTCTCCTGCATTTGTCTTGAATAATAATAATAAGGAGAACTATGACAGATATGATAAAAAGAAGAGTAGAAAGTTATGCAAAGAACCAGAGAGTAATTCTTATCACTGAGGAATGTTTCAATCAGCTATAAATTGTGGAAAGCTACAAATGTATTTCTTAATATACTTAACCAAGAATTAAAAATAGTGGGATTAGCAAACTATAAATTCACATCCTAGGTTAAGGAAGGTTGCAGCAGTATGTCCCATACGTTTACAGTATTCCGTTCAAGTGAATTTGACTAATTCCATCCAGCAGCAAAGTTTGACTTGTATATAATATGTGTATATAAGGTGTTGCTGGGCAGTAGTCTTAGCTAGGTGTACAGCTTAACTGAATTATATCAGCAAGACCTTGTAGATGTGACAGAATGTCTGAATCAATTTAATTATCTGAAAATGAGCAAACTCAAAAAACGGGATAAGGTAACCGGGGAGATTCGGTGGGGAGAGCGTTAGCTGGTCTTTACAACGGCAAGTTTTACATCATGCTAATATTATTGCTGAGGTAATGAGGACTACTCGACTAATTTTAGTCAAGCGCATTATATAGTGGATGAAAACCAACTCCCTTGAATGTATGTCACCCCTCCGGTTTAACCCGGAGATAACACGGTTGACCGTGTCGACTATATGTCATGTGTGTTTGCAATAGAAACCTCCTCCACCAAGGATTTGACTCAGCCCAAAATATTAAACAGGCGGTAATATGGACAGTGGCAATATGTGTTCAGTTAATGGACTGACGTGATGCGCACAAAGAAGCAGCCAAAAAATGATTTCAATTACATAACGCGACAATAATCCCCCATGTTACGTAATGATGTCAAACAGCCATGTCTACTCGAGGAGATATTTCCATCAGTTTTTATGAAAGATTCTCAAATTCTGGTGGTCAAATCTTTATGATGTCGTTGATTTTCTGAAAAAGAGCAAAAAAGAAGGAAGCAATTCTAGGTGAAAAGGGGGCCGTGCAATGTTACAGTATCAGTCTGCACAAAGGCTGTGCATGACGCATTTTTATCTTTTAAAACGTTACAGCTGGTAGGTGACTTGTTATTTTTTCCTAGGGGGGGGAGGGGGGGGGTTGGTCCAGCGGTCACTGACACTACTCTATAGAGTATATAGGGGGATTGCAGGTTAACAAGGGGGGGGGGGGGGGGCAGGTGCAATTTGGTCACTTTGCTAACAAGGGGGGTGGCATCCCCCCTCATCCCCCTACGAATCGCCTGCTGGTTACAGCTGCACATATATCATATCATAGAGAGCATATCACCTATAAAGGTGACCAAGTTCTGCTCTTTAAAGAGTCTGCAATTTTTGGTTTTAATTTCAGCGTGGAGTTCTTCTCATGTATCATCTCTCTCTCTCTCTCTCTCTGTGTGTGTGTGTGTGTGTGTGTGCGCGCGCACTTGGGTGTGTTCCAAGAAACTCATATGACTGGAGTATAGGTTACGTAAAGGCCAAAACGCAAAAGAGGGCAGATGAAGAACCTCCCCTCCTGTCTCCTGACCAATCTCTTTCAACTCCCTCTATCCCCCAACCAATGAGGAGAAACCTCACACTTTACAGCCCACCTCCTTCAAAAAAAAAAAAAGAAAAAAAAAGAAAACCACCACACTAGTTTCCATGTGAGGTCTCCTGGCCTCTTACTCCTACCGAGACCCTGGTCACGACAGTGAGTCTGAGAGAGGACAAACGGGGTTTGCTTTGGCTGTCGGTTCTGTTTTCATATTTTTGACACTCTTTGTTGGAGAGAGGAAGAAAATTGTGGACCTTTCATAAATAAAGCTTCTTGTAGAACCCCATTATTTCTCTTTTTTTTTCAGCCAAATGTCTGTATCTTTGCTCACAGCCCAATAAGAAGCAAATCCTACTGGTGCCACAGTAATTCTCTCCCCAAATTTTCAACAAATGTGAGTAGTGACAGATTAGTTACCCCCGCGTTAGCGTACAAACGTTCAGGATGTGGAGTCGAGCACATTGGGTGATGAATACGGAGTTGACGTGCATCAGAAATTTTTTTTTTTCCCTAATGTTGTTGAACTAACAAGAAAAAAACAAAACAAAACAGGGCTCTTGAGGGCCTACGTCATTCATGCCCTACCCATATTCCCCCGGAATAATCAACAGATTTGTTGGTGCTCAAAAGCATAGTGCAAACAGTGTGACACACGAGAAAACAATTCCTCCTCCTCCTCTGTTTTGACTCTGACGTCAAAAAAGGGTTGCGACATAGACCGTACCTTCTCTCGGGTTTGTCAGAGCTGAAACGCTCTACTTCACCTTTAACCCAACGCACCGTTTTAGGATTCTTAGAGGCCCGTCACTCACCTGTGCAATGCGGCGCATTCGGGGGTTTTCTGGTTTGATGAGCCGCGTGTTTGCACATGACGTTTCACGAATTACTCAAAGAACACCGTTCCAATATTACCAAGCAAGAAACTCAGGATGAGTGACTGAAACCTTAAATACCAAGTAATATGTGACGGAGTCATTTATCTTAACCACAGGAAGTATGAATGGTGAAATTGGTTTCTCTGTAGTTACTGTATTTATTGATAAAGTTGCTTCAAAGTCACACAAGGTTGTTGTCAAAACAGGCCTCCTTAAAACCTGCTCTAATTTTGACCAATAATTTCTAGCGTCGAACTCTAGTGAGATTCTATGGTTGGTCGTATTTCTCTGAGATTCTATGGTTGGTTGTATTTCTCTGAGATTCTATGGTTGGTCGTATTTCTCCGAGATTCTATGGTTGGTCGTATTTCTCTGAGATTCTATGGTTGGTTGTATTTCTCTGAACTGTGATGTGGTCAGTGAGGACTCATTGAGAAGCTCTTTCTTTTTCCTTTTTCAAAGATTCCCTGAACCGAGGCAATGGGCTAGCGCAGCTTTTGGGTTGGAGTGAGCAGCTCAGTATGTTCCTTAGAGTTCTAATTTGGGATCTGAAACCAAATTATGCGGATTCAGTTGTCCTCAAAAGTGATCAAGTTCATTTCAGTTGATTCAACCTGCCGCAGTTGTGCGTCACTAAACAGAAGTTAAATCTCAGTGACTTATAAAATCTGACTGAAGAGGACATCTGCTGTCGGTCGGTCTTGAAGTTGCGATAGTATATCTTGTAGCATTGGACATGTCCTTAGCTTTCACAATCCCAGTGTACCTATTACATTACACAGAGGCTACATGGACTGGAGCGTGTCCATCAGCACGGATATCACCCTCTGCAGCACCTATTCTCCGAGGAGGGATTGTAAAGGTATTCCAACAGGGTCGTATCTATAGCCGAGTATGTGACTCGTGACTTTGGGAAGAAAGGTTGGATTGGCACCATCCCTAATGAGTGCTATTCCTGGCCGACGTATGTGGCGCTGGTATCCCTGTCGATGCCTGACAAGCCTCTTGACCACATTAGCAAACACAAACATACGATACTGATGGGCTATCCCCACACACCAGAAAACCAGTTATCCCCCCCCCACACAACAGTTTGGGGGGAGATACGTGTATTTATTTAAATTTAAATGTCTCGATGCAAGTTCGCGATTGTGAATCCATGAGTTTCCCAGTTATACTCAATTGCAAACAGTTATAACTCCTCTATTTGACAATCTGATCACTGGTCTTATGTCTGTCTTGGTGGAATGTTCCTAATGCAGTTTTGCATCTCACTTTCAACGAATGAACAGCAAGTAGAGGGGGAAAAAAACAGTACTCACGAAATAAGGACTGCTAATTACTTCAGAAATACATTCAATAAGAAATATTTTTATATTACAAATTGCATTCCCAGTTTCGTTCCTGCATCTTGCATACTTTTGTTTAATCACCACAGATGCCTGTGGTGCCAAGTTCTTGGCTTATTATAGACTAGTACAGTCCCGTGTTTAGGGATCGCACTCACTTAACTGGCCATAGATAGAAGCCCAGACACCTCTGTGTGTAGTCTGATACGCCAATACGTGTGAAGTGAGAAGGGAAGCACATCCCTGTCTGATTTGGAACAAGCTCCGGTACATTCTCAGGCAGTGCGCCACAGAGCGAGTTACATCTTACTTATCAAATGGGTTAAACACCACACCACATCAAATACGTTATTCATTGAATATGTTAATATACAACTACACAATACTCCACTATATAAGATATGACTGCACTGTACCAGAAGTGGGTTTCAAACCGACAGTAGTACAGTAGGTGGTGGGTGACGGGGCAGACAATGATGTTGCAGACTAACTCAGAGATTTGGTTGAATTGAAAATACACACCATGTCTTTATCCACGTCTATAGTGTGTGAACTGCTTGCACGTCCGTTAAAGCATTATGGATATACAGCACAGAATTACTGAATTCTATTTCACTCTGTCTTACCATGTTCCCATTCTGTGAAATGGGGTTTCCTAACCTGTAGGTCAGGGGGCTCACATACTAAATCGAACACAGATGAAAGTATAAAAATGGTTTGCCCTTCAACTTGTGACCCGGAGTCATGAATCCGTCACGACCGCTGAGCAGCAGATTGTGATTACAGCTGGGCCAGGGAAAACTGGACTCTATATCTGTGCTGAGACAGCTCGGCCCGGAGAACTTTTCATTACTAGAAGTGCTACTTCTAAGAGTGTGTCTGATTTAAAAAACCAACAATAACAACCACAAAAAAACCCATCTTCTCATCTTCCTTTAAGCATAACTCCCACTTACCTAACAAAGCTTTAATTCTCACTGTTAGCCATTGCTATTGTCTTATTACCAATAGAGACATAAGGGATTTCTCTAGAAACCCTGCTGTTTCTCACAAAGTATTTTTTTATGGCAAGAAGCGAGCATAATCCAGATTTAAGCTTCGTTCTGAATGGACACAGTCAAACTGAAGGTTTTTTTTTAAATATTGGATTTACCTACTTCCTTATCGGGAAAAGTATTCTGCAAACTAGTGCGAGAAATGAACAGATGTCACTCAAACACGGTCGGATTGCTGAAATTTGGACACATTTAGGAACGTAAACTAGACTGACATAGAGTATTGCGGTCAAATCGACTCCCTGAAGACACCACGATCTCAGACCATGTTCAGCAGCTGGTGGGATCAGTACACAAATCCTCCCCCGCCATGTCCCAGTGCAAAGTACCCAAAAAACTGGAACGCATGCAATCGCAGAGACCTTGAACTATGCCACATTTCCCGGATGATTTGGAGTCAGTTAGAACAACAGGAAAGCTAGCGGTGCCTCAGCAGGCCGGCGTTAGCTCTCGCAAAGAAGACAACACCACCCAAACAGTGCCAAAATCCCAAGTTCTCTCTTTTATTTTCTATGCTTTCTTGTTTTTTTTCCCCCTTTTTGTACAGGACCAATCTCTAATCGTCCATAACATTCCTTTTTTTTCTCTCTTTATCTGCTATCTCAGGGACTAAAATCTATATCTTGGGCACCTATGAAATGTCCAGTTGATCTTCTTTTCAGCTCTTCTAAAAAGGTTAATTTACACATATTACAATTAATTAAAAAATCACTAACAACAGATTAAGCCAGATGAGCCAACTGAAAATAAGAGTGAAGAATGCCAGATATTTTTAAAGGACTACGAGAAATTCCGACTCACCGGCACCCTCTAGTGCCCACTTGTCGCTCTACAGGGCAACATCCTTACCAAAGCACCAAATATCAGCTTGTCCTCGACTGACTCCTGGTGACAGTGCAGTAAGTGAACTTTTTGCTTCGTGTACCAATTATATGAGTATAATAACTAATTACAAATGTGCTGATTACAGGACTTCATATGTGTACTGGATTCTTTGATATTATGTTTATGCATGAAAAAATTTGGTGCGCGCACACACACACACATTCATATCCTTATGTGTGTGTTTGTGTATAGATGTGAAAGGATAATATGAAAAAAAAAACACTTTATGACAGGATGAAAGAAGACACAGTAAGGTACCCATTAAGTTTTTTTTTTTAATCACACAATTTATTTTGTTAGTTATACATATACGATATACTCTAGGCCATTTTGTTAAGGGCATGTGTGCCTTTTATCATAAAAATATGGTTGAAGTAGAAAAATAAAAATGGAATGTCACTTCACTTTAAACTAGAGATATTCGTTTGAACTGTTGAGAGATCTTAAATAAACAAACTGGAGACAACTCAACAGACAACAGCAGGAAGGAACAGTGGTTCACACTTAGCTAGCTTATCTCTGATAACGGTTCAGATATGGTCCCTGGAAAGTACTAGAAATCCTGAACTGTTAAAACAGTAATAACTATGTCAACGGTTTGCAGCAGGAGAAGGGGAAAAAAAAAAATTATGCTATTGCTTCAAACGATTCCAAAAACAACACAGAGCTACCTCACAAATTGCTAATGTTGCTAATGGCCAATTCAGCCAAAAAAAAAAAAAAAATATTGGTTTGTTATAATTATTTATTTTATATACATTCAACAACTTTTTAAAACATCTACATTCTTAATACCCTGACAATGAGAGATTTAAACATACGTTAAGCTACTGCCTACATCTCTGTGATGCTGCTAACATTATTGCACTAGTTATTTGCTAAAAACAGCAAACTGTTGTTTAACATTGGCACTTCCACTAAAGTACGCAAAAGAAAGTAGGCAAGCGTGAGTTTTGGTCGAGTCCAAACTTCTTAAACAGTTTTCACGTTTTCTATAATGTGTGGAACACTGCACCGGTTGATTCCAGTTAACTTTATGAACTGTCGTTGCTTAGCAACTAGTTGCTTTCTCAATCCATGGAATACTTTAGAGGTCCAACAACAACAACAACGACAAAAAAGTTCTACAACATTTTAAATTTGGGACACATGCTTCTAATCTATTTAGAGGAATGCACTGGGTAAAGGACAGTTATAATAGTCTGAGACAGAGAGAGAGAGAGAGAAAGAAAGAGAAGGAGGTTTGATTGCTTCTCTTGGACCAGACATTTGTATGCATATCCACTGAAATAATTTGTCCTTTAATCCATCCTTTTTACTTTTACTCTTCCCTCCCTCTCTCTCTCTCCATCAGGTCCTCGGGCGTCACAAATGATTTCACAGTTT
>NC_044510.1:8660316-8662816 GCF_902362185.1 Chanos chanos
CGGTCTGTAGAGCTTAGACGCCAGGATGTTATCCAACATTCCCCCCGTGTTCCCAATCTTAAAACAGCCTGGTTTTATACCGCCAACCTACACACACGCACACGCACACAGAGACAAAACCTTGCTTTAGGTTATGAGCCCTGAAAAACCCCACTCTATGACACCAACCCGAGAGATGTATAGATAGACTGAAAGCTGGCGCCACAGCGAAGATCAACGTTTTTAAAGGGGCGTGGCCTACCGTTGCCGGGCCGATGATGGTGATGCCTTTCTCGTCGGCCTTCTTGATGATCTTACGGGTCAGCGCCTCAGGAATGCCCTCGGCTATGATAGCAATGGTCCGAATCTACCGGTATACAGACGATATCAATGCAAGGTTATACCACATACACACACTGACCAAAACTCACATAGAGTATAAGCTATGGCAGCATTAATCAGATATAACTATGCAAATTCAGCTGAAAGATAATGTATGGTCTCCACGACAACATGGAACCCTTGCCTGCGCGTGCAATACAATCTGTACGACAACATGAAACTCCTAGCCACGGCTGCAGTACGGTTTCCGTGACGATAAGAGGGCTCTTACCTGTGGATACTGCATGGTTTCCATGGTGCTGTCGTAGGCAGATCGCAATGAGGCAAAGCTGATGAGGACGTCCACTTCCGGATGCTTCTTCATGGCGTCGGCCATGTTCTTATAGACCGGGAGCAAGATCTCCTTATGACCCCAGTAAAACTTCTGTTTATGATCCCCACTGATTAAAAAACACACACGGACACAAACACAAACACACGCAGAGTCAATAATGCAAGTGAAACATTTCAAGCATCACATATGTCACGAACCCAAGACATCACTTTAACGTCAACTCCTTTCACTCCAAATACCGTAAGAAAGAAGAAAAAAAATGAATGGTCGAATTCTCTTTAAAACATAAAGCAGGTATAAGTCATATGATACTAAACTATTATAAACATGCAAAGAATTACAACACAAGATATCCTTTGAGGGTTTTCTTTGTCAGAACTCCTATCTGAGGTCAGGTAAAGACATGTCCTGTATTATCTGTCCGTGGGGTGACTAGAGGAACGGTTCTGGGTGCTCACGTGAAGGGGTAGACCATGCAGGCCACAGACGGCTCAGTGCGGGAACACACGTAGTCAAAGTCCAGCATACCCTGCACCGCCCGCGTCTGCATCCCCCACACAATGGACTTAGTGTGTTTAGAGAACAGAGTGGTGGCTTTGACTAGATACACACAGAGAGAGAGAGAGAGAGAGAGAGAGAGAGGGAGAGAGAGAGAGGGAGAGAGAGAGAGAAATTCACTTCATCCTGATCTATTGAGGTAATTCGACATTATGGTCTAAAAATCCAAGTTAGCAAGAACAGAGACTATTCTCTCCGTGGACAGTAGGGGGAGCCATAGCACGACTGACTGACTGGCTGACTGTGTGCGTGTGAGTCTGTCTGTTTACGGGTTTAGTGCGTGCGTGTGTGTGCCAGTCTGACTGTCTTTGTGTGTATGAGTTTTACTCTCTCTCTGTGTGTGCGTGTGTGTGTGTGTGTGTGAGGAGGTGTTTGTGTCTGTCTGGGTTACCTGGGGGAGTTCCTGGTTTGGATTTCTGAGCGGCTGCAGCTGATGTTTCGCTTTTCACCTCACAGAACGACTGAGTTCTGCTAGAGGTGGGAGTCTAAGTGAGTGAGAGAGAGAGAGAGAGAGAGAGAGAGAGAGAGAGAGAGAGAGGGAGAATGGAAATGAAGACGACAAAAACCGAAAATTTTGCAGTTGCCGAGACATGTACGGCACACAATGTACTAAAAGAGTTGCATAACTGTGTTCCTGTTTTTACTGTTATGAATATCTAGGAACAAACAAACAAACAAACAAAACAAAACAACAATGTAAACAAAGCGAAGCAGGACACTGAATGCAACTGTGTGGGTTTTTTTTTTTCCTGCTATGACCCTATTCTGAAAGAGAAAACTTTTCTTTATGTGTTTTGTTTTGTGTTGTTCTCGTCAGTAAAGTCGGATATTATTCCTTCCTCCCCGGGAAGAAAAGGGAACGCTTGCGGTCTAATGTCACCTAAGGGGGAGATTTAATGAAGGAATCGGAGTGCACGCAGAGCAAAGAAAAGGAAGTACAGGGAAAAAAAAAGAGAGAGAGAGAGAGAAGGAGTGCATTTTTTTGAAAGCCCTTCTATTGCACATTTTTAAAAGCTTCCTCCAGGCAACCGCACGACTTTGTGTGAGAGCTCGGATACTCTGGAAGGAACAACACACACACACACACACACACACTCACCACATTGCTGCTGCTGGTGTTGAGCAGGAAGTTGGCGGTGTGGGCAGCGCCCCGAGGCTGGTTTGCGATTGGTCGATGGCCCAGCGCCATGCCAACGATGGCTGTCATGTGGGTCTCGGTGCCGAAGACATGGATGGGGATACCTGTGGTCTTACCTGCACACACACACACACACACACATTAACAAA